>NC_069501.1:1070248827-1070488327 GCF_027579735.1 Bombina bombina | reverse complement strand
TGCAAGCCGTGGTGCCTTCCGTTTAGGCAACCTGATTGGCTCCCTCCCTTCATCCGTGTCCTAAAGCTTTGGTATTGGTTCCCACAAGTTATGGATGACGCCGTGGACCGGACACACCAATGTTGGAGAAAACAGAATTTATGCTTACCTGATAAATTACATTCTCCAACGGTGTGTCCGGTCCACGGCCCGCCCTGTTTTTTTAATCAAGTTTGATGAATTTCTTTCTTTAACTACAGTCACCACGGCACCCTATAGTTTCTCCTGTTTTTTTTTCTCCTGTCTGTCGGTCGAATGACTGGGGTGGGCGGAGCCTAGGAGGGACTATATGGACAGCTTTTGCTGTGCTCTTTGCCATTTCCTGTTGGGGAAGAGAATATTCCCATAAGTTATGGATGACGCCGTGGACCGGACACACCGTTGGAGAAAGTAATTGATCAGGTAAGCATAAATTCTGTTTTCTCTGCGTCTGACTGCTTGGAGATTGAACGCTTGATTTTATCAAAGCGTGGTATTTCCGAGTCGGTCATTGATACCTTAATTCAGGCTCGAAAGCCTGTCACCAGGAAAATCTATCATAAGATATGGTGTAAATATCTTCATTGGTGTGAATCCAAGGGTTACTCATGGAGTAAAGTCAGGATTCCCAGGATATTGTCTTTTCTCCAAGAAGGATTGGAGAAGGGATTGTCAGCTAGTTCCTTAAAGGGACAGATTTCTGCTGTCTATTCTTTTGCACAAGTGTCTGGCGGATGTTCCAGACGTTCAGACGTTTTGTCAGGCTTTAGTTAGAATATGTTATAGAGGACTGAACCATTTTATGAAAGAAAACAGTTTATGCTTTTCTGATAAATTCTTTTCTTTCAAAATGATGGTCCACATGCCCCGCCCGCTTACATTTTTGGGCGCAGTTCTTATGACACCTCTACAGACCCTGCTTTGTCTTTCCTACCTATGTTTCCTATTCTATACTCTGCTATATGTTAAACAGAGAGGTGGAAGGGATTTTAAGCTCTTATATGGGTTCTTGACCACCTCTTGGTGGTGGGAAATTTATCTCATATGTTATGGAGGACTGTGGACCATCAACATTCCAAAGGAAAATAATTTATCAAGTTAGCATAAATTTTGTGTATAGTATTGAAGTGGGGCATATCCCCATGTGCAAAGCCAGCGCACAATTTAAAAAGTGATGATTGTCTACTGCAGGCTGTATGAACAGACGTGACCCTTTAGGTCAAGTGAGCAGAGAATATGTCCATATGCTCTACATGTTCATGTTTTCTCTCAGTGTAAAAAGCTTTCATTAGAGACAATGCTAGAAAATTGCTGAACCAAAACAAATTTTCAAATTGCTATAATGTCATTTTTTTTTTCTCACTTCCTTAGGGCTCAATTGCTGACTTTGTTCCTTTAACTTCCCCAATGATTCCTTCTATTGTGGTTCACTGTGTTAGTGAAATTGAGCAAAGAGGGCTACATGAGGTAAGACTTAATTATTTAAGCGATGTAGAATGTGTGAGAATTGCTTTAAGCACACACTGAAAATTGCATATTTCACGTTCTCTTCCCAGACTGGCTTGTATAGAATTTCAGGCTGTGATCGTACAGTGAAAGACCTTAAAGAAAAATTCCTGCGTGGAAAGAGTGTGCCGTTGCTTAGTAAAGTTGACGACATCCATGCTGTTTGTGGATTCCTCAAAGACTTTTTGAGGAATCTGAAGGAGCCACTTCTCACTTCCCGCTTGAACAAAACTTTCATGGCAGCAGCTGGTAAGTGGTGGGCAATTAGGGCACCAGATATTCAGGGACAACTGACCGGTATAAGTTAGGGGTACTTCTTCCCATGCTTATCAGGTTTTACTGTTCATATAATATCTGTATATGTTTGTATATACATGTTTTTAAAGAGGAATGAAAGTTTTCTTTCATGTAATTGGCAAGAGTCCATGAGCTAGTGACATATGGGATATACAATCCTACCAGGGGGGGCAAAGTTTCCCAAACCTCAAAATGCCTATAAATACACCCCTCACTACACCCACAATTTAGTTTTACAAACTTTGCCTCCTATGGAGGTGGTGAAGTAAGTTTGTGCTAAGATTTCTAAGTTGATATGCGCTTCTCAGCATTGTTGAAGCCCGATTCCTCTCAGAGTACAGCGAATGTCAGAGGGACGTGAAGGGAGTATCACCTATTGAATACAATGATTTCTCTAACAGGGGTCTTTTTCATGGGTTCTCTGTTATCTGTCGTAGAGATTAATCTCCTACCTCCCTTTTCAGATCGACGATATACTCTCAAATTTACCATTACCTCTACTAAGAACTGTTTTAGTACTGGTTTGGCTATCTGCTATATGTGGATGGGTGTCTTTTGGTAAGTATGTTTTCATTTACTTAAGACACTCTCAGCTATGCTTTGGCACTTTATGCATTTATATAAAGTTCTAAATATATGTATTGTACTTATATTTGCCATGAGTCAGGTTCATGTATTTCCTTCTGCAGACTGTCAGTTTCATATTTGGGAATATAAACACTTTAAGAAATTTATTTCTTACCTGGGGTTTAGTCTTTTTCAATTTGACTACTTTTTGCATTTGCGGGTATTAGGCCCGCGGGTGTGTCAAATGTTAGACTTTATTACGTCATTTTTGGCACTGGAAATTACGTTTTTGACGCCACTTCGTCATTTCCGGCGTCATACGTGACGTCAAGACCTTTCACACGGCAGCGTTATTAGTGACGCAAGTGTGTCATTTCCGGTCATTTTTGGCGCCAAAAAAGTTTACGTTACGTTGTGCGTCATGCTTGGCGCCAATTTTTCTTCATTTTTTTCAATACCCCATTGTTGTTGTTTGCCTCCTGCTTTCTTTTCTATCAAGAGGCCTATGCTTTTGCATTTTTTCCCATTCCTGAAACTGTCATTTAAGGAAAAAGATAATTTTGCTTTATATGTTGTTTTTTCTCTTACATTGAGCAAGATGTCCCAATCTGATCCTGCCTCTGAAGTTTCTGCTGGAACATTGCTGCCTGAC
This sequence comes from Bombina bombina, assembly GCF_027579735.1. Lineage (NCBI taxonomy): Eukaryota > Metazoa > Chordata > Amphibia > Anura > Bombinatoridae > Bombina > Bombina bombina. The sequence goes on along the minus strand of NC_069501.1, from coordinate 1,070,485,287 downwards.
ATGGGTTCTACAAAAGCTAAGTGCATTTGTTGTAAAATTGTAGAAATTATTCCACCGAATGTCATTTGTAATAGTTGTCATGATAAACTTTTACATGCAGATAGTGTTTCTATCAGTAATAGTACATTGCCAGTTGCAGTTCCTTCAATTTCTAATGTGCATGATATACCTGTAAATTTTAAAGAATTTGTTTCTGATTCTTTTATGAAGGCTTTGTCTGCATTTCCACCTTCTAATAAACGTAAAAGGTCTTTTAAAACTTCTCATTTAGCTGATGAAATTTCAAATGACCAACAACATAATAATTCATCCTCTTCTGATGAGGATCTATCTGAAACAGAAGATCCTTCCTCAGATATTGACACTGACAAATCTATTTATTTAAAATAGGGTATATGCGTTCTTTATTAAAAGAAGTGTTAATTACTTTGGATATTGAGGTAACCAGTCCTATTGACGTTCAGTCTAATAAACGTTTAAATACTGTTTTTAAACCTCCTGTGGTTTCCCCAGGTGTTTTTCCCATTCCTGAGGCTATTTCTGATATGATTTCTAGGGAATGGAATAAGCCAGGTACTTCCTTTTATTCCTTCTTCAAGGTTTAAGAGATTGTATCCTTTACCAGCAAAATCTATAGAGTTTTGGGAAAAGGTCCCCAAAGTTGATGGGGCTATTTCTACTCTTGCTAAACGTACCACTATTCCTATGGAAGATAGCACTTCCTTTAGGGATCCTTTAGATAGGAAACTTGAATCTTATCTAAGGAAGGCCTATTTATATTCAGGTCATCTTCTCAGACCTGCTATTTCTTTGGGTGATGTTGCGGCTGCATCAACTTTCTGGTTGGAAACTTTAGCGCACCATGAATTGGATTTTGACATATCTAGCATTGTTCGCTTACTGCAACATGCTAATCATTTTATTTGTGATGCAATTTTTGATATAATCAAAATTGATGTTAGATCCATGTCTTTAGCTGTATTAGCTAGAAGAGCTTTATGGCTTAAATCTTGGAATGCTGATATGACATCTAAATCTAGATTACTATCTCTTTCTTTCCAAGGTAATAATTTATTTGGTTCTCAGTTGGATTCTATTATTTCAACTATCACTGGAGGAAAAGGAGTTTTTTTGCCTCAGGATAAAAAAAAACCTAAGGGCAAATCTAAGGCTTCTCACCGTTTTCGTTCCTTTCGTCAGAATAAGGAACAAAAACTCAATCCTCCTCCAAAGGAATCTCCTTCCAGTTGGAAGCCTTCCTCAAATTGGAATAAATCCAAGCCATTTAGGAAACCAAAGTCTGCCCCTAAGTCCGCATGAAGGTGCGGCCCTCATTCCAGCTCAGCTGGTAGGGGGCAGATTAAGGTTTTTCAAGGATTGTTGGATAAAATCTGTCCAAAATCATTGGATTCAGAGCATTGTCCCTCAAGGGTATCGAATAGGATTCAAAGTAAGACCTCCTGTGTGAAGAATTTTTTCTCTCACGCATCCCTGTAAATCCAGTAAAAGCTCAGGCTTTTCTGAAGTGTGTTTCAGACCTGGAGTCTTCAGGGGTAATCATGCCAGTTCCTCTTCAGGAACAAGGTTTGGGGTTTTATTCAAACCTATTCATTGTACCAAAGAGAAAATTTGTTCAGACCAGTTCTGGATCTGAAAATTTTGAATCGTTATGTAAGAGTACCAACTTTCAAGATGGTGACTATAAGGACTATTCTGCCTTTTGTTCAGCAAGGACATTATATGTCCACAATAGACTTGCAGGATGCATACCTTCATATTCCAATTCATCCAGAACACTTTCAGTTTGAGATTCTCTTTTCTAGACAAGCACTACCAATTTGTTGCTCTTCCATTTGGCCTAGCAACAGCTCCAAGAATATTTTCAAAGGTTCTGGGTGCCCTACTATCTGTAATCCGAGAACAGGGTATTGCGGTGTTTACTTATTTGGACGATATCTTGGTACTAGCTCAGTCTTTACATACTGCAGAATCTCACACAAATCAACTAGTGTTGTTTCTTCGGAAACATGGTTGGAGGATCAATTTACCAAAAAGTTTCTTGATTCCTCAAACAAGGGTCACCTTTTTAGGCTTCCAGATAGATTCAGTGTCCATGACTCTGTCTCTAACAGACAAGAGACGTTTAAAGTTGGTTGCAGCCTGCCGGCACCTTCAGTCTCAGTCATTCCTTTCAGTGGCTATGTGCATGGAAGTTTTAGGTCTCATGACTGCAGCATCGGACGCGATCCCCTTTGCTCGTTTTCACATGAGACCTCTACAGCTTTGTATGCTGAATCAATGGTGCAGGGATTATACAAAGATATCACAATTAATATCCTTGAATCCTAATGTACGACACTCTCTGACATGGTGGATAGATCACCATCGTTTAATTCAAGGGGCTTCTTTTGTTCGCCCAACCTGGACTGTGATCACAACAGATGCAAGTTTTTCAGGTTGGGGAGCTGTTTGGGGATCTCTGACAGCACAAGGGGTTTGGAAATCTCAAGAGGTGAGATTACCAATAAATATTTTAGAACTCCGTGCAATTCTCAGGGCTATTCAGTTCTGGCCTCTACTAAAGAGAGAACCGTTCATTTGTTTTCAGAGAGACAATATCACAACTGTGGCTTATGTCAATCATCAGGGTGGGACTCACAGTCCCCAAGCTATGAAAGAAGTATCTCGGATACTTGCCTGGGCAGAATCCAGCTCCTGTCTAATATCTGTGGTGCATATCCCAGGTGTAGACAATTGGGAGGCGGATGATCTCAGCCGCCAGACTTTACATCCAGGGGAGTGGTCTCTCCATCCAGATGTGTTTTCTCAGATTGTTCCGATGTGGGGGCTTCCAGAGATAGATCTCATGGCCTCTCATCTAAACAAGAAACTTCCCAGATACCTGTCCAGGGATGTTCAGGCGGAAGCAGTGGATGCGCTGACACTTCCTTGGTGTTATCAACCTGCTTACATCTTCCCGCCTCTAGTTCTCCTTCCAAGAGTGATCTCCAAAATCATCATGGAACAGTCTTTTGTGTTGCTGGTGGCTCCAGCATGGCCACACAGGTTTTGGTATGCGGATCTGGTTCGGATGTCCAGTTGCCCGCCTTGGTCACTTCCGTTACGGCCAGACCTACTATCTCAAGGTTCGTTTTTCTATCAGGATCTCAAATCATTAAGTTTGAAGGTGTGGAAATTGAACGCTTAGTTCTAAGTCATAGAGGTTTCTCTGACTCAGTGATTAATACTATGTTACAAGCTTGTAAATCTGTTTCTAGAAAGATTTATTATAGAGTTTGGAAGACTTACATTTCGTGGTGTTCTTCTCATAAATTCTCCTGGCATTCTTTTAGAATTCCTAGAATTTTACAGTTTCTTCAGGATGGTTTGAATAAGGGTTTGTCTGCAAGTTCCTTGAAAGGACAAATCTCCGCTCTTTCTGTTTTATTTCACAGAAAGATTGCTATTCTTCCTGATATTCACTGTTTTGTACAGGCTTTAGTTAGTATTAAGCCTGTCATTAAATCAATTTCTCCTCCTTGGAGTCTTAATTTGGTTCTGAAGGCTTTACAGGCTCCTCCATTTGAGCCTATGCATTCTTTGGACATTAAACTACTTTCCTGGAAAGTGTTGTTCCTTTTGGCTATTTCTTCTGCTAGAAGAGTTTCTGAGCTATCTGCTCCTTTTCTGATTTTTCATCAGGATAAGGCAGTTTTGCGGACTTCTTTTCAATTTTTACCTAAGGTTGTGAATTCTAACAACATTAATAGAGAAATTGTTGTTCCTTCCTTGTGTCCTAATCCTAAGAATTCTTTGGAGAGATCCTTACATTCTTTGGATGTGGTAAGAGCTTTGAAATGTTATGTGGAAGCTACTAAAAATTTCAGGAAGACTTCCAGTTTATTTGTTTTATTTTCTGGTCCTAGGAAAGGTCAGAAAGCTTCTGCTATTTCCTTGGCTTCTTAGTTGAAACTTTTGATTCATCAAGTTTATTTGGAATCGGGTCAAACCCCGCCTCAGAGAATTACAGCTCATTCTACTAGATCAGTCTCCACTTCATGGGCTTTTAAGAATGAAGCTTCAGTTGATCAGATTTGCAAAGCAGCGACTTGGTCCTCTTTGCATACGTTTACTAAATTCTACCATTTTGATGTATTTGCTTCTTCGGAAGCAGTTTTTGGTAGAAAAGTTCTTCAGGCAGCTGTTTCAGTTTGATTCTTCTGCTTTTGATTTAAGTTTTTTTCTTTCAAAGTGAAAACTTATTTTTTGGGTTGTGGATTATTTTTTTCAGCGGAATATGGCTGTTTTTATTTTATTCCCTCCCTCTCTAGTGACTCTTCAGTGGAAGACTCCACATCTTGGGTATTGATATCCCATATGTCACTAGCTCATGGACTCTTGCCAATTACATGAAAGAGAACCTAATTTATGTAAGAACTTACCTGATAAATTCATTTCTTTCATATTGGCAAGAGTCCATGAGACCCACCCTTTTTATGGTGGTTATGATTTTTTTATATAAAGCACAATTATTTCCAAATTTCCTTTTGTTGATGCTTTCTACTCCTTTCTTTATCACCCCACTGCTTGGCTATTCGTTAAACTGAATTGTGGGTGTGGTGAGGGGTGTATTTATAGGCATTTTGAGGTTTGGGAAACTTTGCCCCTCCTGGTAGGATTGTATATCCCATATGTCACTAGCTCATGGACTCTTGCCAATATGAAAGAAATGAATTTATCAGGTAAGTTCTTACATAAATTATGTTTGTTTTTTTTTGTTTTGTTTTTTTGTTTCATGATTTTCAGAGCATAAGTTTGTCAAGTTTCCTTCATTCGCTTGAATCGTTTGTTGAAGAGGCAACAATACACTACTGGGTGCTAGTTGAACACATAACGCATATGTGCAGCTACTTTCCCAGTAATGCATTTCTGCTCCTGATACTACATAGGTATGCATTGAACAAAATACCAGGAGACGCAAATTAGAGAATAGAAGTAAATTGGAAAGTTATTTAAATTATCATGCCCTCGCTGAGTCATATAAGTTTAATTTTGACCTTTTTACTGTCCCTTTTAAATATGTAATAGAAGCTCCTAGACCTAAATTTCAGGTGTCACTAAAAAAAGGAGTTGCAAGATGAGCAACAGAGTGCCTACCCCTACATTAAAATTAGCACAAGAGAATTACTAAGTTTTTTTTTATTATTTGTGTATATTAGTGTGATACAACATAACCATTCACTCTAAACTTTTCTTTCCTATGACATGGAGAGTCCACAATGTAATTTCAATTAATAGTGGGATATTCAACTCCTGGCCAGCAGGAGAAGGCAAATAGCACCCCAGTAAAGCTGTTAAGTGTAACTGCCTAACCCATAACCCCCAGTCCTTCTCTTTTCCTCTGTCAATGGAAGTTGTGCGAAGTTAGTGTCTGAAGAATTTAATCCTTTTATGGGTACTTTTCCCTGCAAGTAAGGATTGGGGTCTAGCTGTGTCCACGTGAATCTCTTGAGTAAGAGTAGGTGGTGGCTTTTAGCAGTTAAAAGGTGGCGAGGCAGTCCTTGCTTTACTTTTAACACTTTGCTACCCCTTTGTGGAAAGACAGAGTTGGTTACTCTGTTCTTTCTTTTCCTACAGGTCCATGACAGGGAGCGTAGTGCCTGCCACACCTTGAGGATCAGCATCTTTTATGCAAGGATCTAAGGTAAGTGCCTTTGCCTTCTAGGTAATGAAGGACAGCAGCACTTATGTAGTTAATCCTCCTCCTAGATCCCTTTTCTTCTGTTAAGTGTGATCAGTCCACGGGTCATCATTACTTCTGGGATATTAACTCCTCCCCAACAGGAAGTGCAAGAGGATTCACCCAGCAGAGCTGCATATAGCTCCTCCCCTCTACGTCACTCCCAGTCATTCTCTTGCACCCAACGACTAGATAGGAGGTGTGAGAGGGCTATGGTGATTATACTTGGTTTTATATCTTCAATCAAAAGTTTGTTATTTTAAAATAGCACCGGAGTGTGTTATTACCTCTCTGGCAGAGTTTGAAGAAGAATCTACCAGAGTTTTTGCTATGATTTTAGCCGGAGTAGTTGAGATCATATTGCTGTTTCTCGGCCATCTGAGGAGAGGTAATCTTCAGATCAGGGGACAGCGGGCAGATGAATCTGCATAGAGGTATGTAGCAGCTTTTATTTTCTGACAATGGAATTGATGAGAAAATCCTGCCATACCGATATAATGTCATGTATGTATACTTTACACTTCAGAGAATTACACTGTAAGAAGTACATAAAGCTGTTTAATAACTAGAAATTATGTTTAACGTTTTTGCTGGAATGTAAAATCGTTTTCATTTGCTGAGGTACTGAGTGAATAAATGTTTGGGCACCATTTTTCCACTTGGCAGTTGCTTAAATCTGTTTTTTTCTGTCAGTTTCTGTTCTCCCTCACTGCTGTGTGTGAGGGGGAGGGGCGGTTTTGGCGCCTTTTTCTATGCATCAGTTATTTCAGTCAGCAGCTCATTGTATTTCCTGCATGATCCGGTTCATCTCTACAGAACTCAGGGGTCTTCAAACTTATTTTGAGGGAGGTAATTTCTCTCAGCAGAGCTGTGAGAATTATAGTTTGACTGAAATAAAAACTTTTATTCTGTAATTTGTTTCCTGCTTTCAGAAATTGTTATCTTTGTTAATGGGATTAAACCTTTGCTAAAGTTGTGTTGTTTACAAGGATTGAGGCTATAACTGTTTCAATTTATTAATTTTCAACTGTCATAGATTTTCTGTGCTTCTTAAAGGCACAGTACGTTTTTAATTGAATTGTATTCCAAGTTGCAAGTTTATTTGCTAGTGTGTTAAACATGTCTGATTCAGAGGATGATATCTGTGTCATTTGTTGCAATGCCAAAGTGGAGCCCAATAGAAATTTATGTACTAACTGTATTGATGCTATTTTAAATAAAAGTCAATCTGTACAAATTGAACAAATTTCACCAAACAACGAGGGGAGAGTTATGCCGACTAACTCGCCTCACGTGCCAGTACCTGCATCTCCCGCTCGGGAGGTGCGTGATATTGTAGCGCCGAGTACATCTGGCCGGCCATTACAAATCACATTACAGGATATGGCTTCTGTTATGACTGAAGTTTTGGCTAAATTACCAGAACTAAGGGGTAAGCGTGATCACTCTGGGGTGAGAACAGAGTGCGCTGATAATATTAGGGCCATGTCAGATACTGCGTCACAGGTTGCAGAACATGAGGACGGAGAACTTCATTCTGTGGGTGACGGTTCTGATCCAAACAGACTGGATTCAGATATTTCAAATTTTAAATTTAAACTGGAAAACCTCCGTGTATTACTAGGGGAGGTGTTAGCGGCTCTGAATGATTGTAACACAGTTGCAATACCAGAGAAAATGTGTAGGTTGGATAAATATTTTGCGGTACCGACGAGTACTGAGGTTTTTCCTATACCTAAGAGAATTACTGAAATTGTTTCTAAGGAGTGGGATAGACCCGGTGTGCCGTTCTCACCCCCTCCGATATTTAGAAAAATGTTTCCAATAGACGCCACCACACGGGACTTATGGCAAACGGTCCCTAAGGTAGAGGGAGCAGTTTCTACTTTAGCTAAGCGTACCACTATCCCGGTGGAGGATAGCTGTGCCTTTTCAGATCCAATGGATAAAAAATTAGAGGGTTACCTTAAGAAAATGTTTGTTCAACAAGGTTTTATATTGCAACCCCTTGCATGCATTGCGCCGATCACGGCTGCAGCGGCGTTCTGGATTGAGTCTCTGGAAGAGAACATTAGTTCAGCTACTCTGGACGACATTACGGACAGGCTTAGAGTCCTTAAACTAGCTAATTCATTCATTTCGGAGGCCGTAGTACATCTAACTAAACTTACGGCGAAGAATTCAGGATTCGCCATTCAGGCACGCAGGGCGCTGTGGCTAAAATCCTGGTCAGCTGATGTTACTTCTAAGTCTAAATTGCTTAATATACCTTTCAAAGGGCAGACCTTATTCGGGCCCGGGTTGAAAGAGATTATCGCTGACATTACAGGAGGTAAAGGCCATGCCCTGCCTCAGGACAAAGCCAAAACTAAGACTAGACAGTCTAATTTTCGTTCCTTTCGTAATTTCAAAGCAGGAGCAGCATCAACTTCCTCTGCACCAAAACAGGAAGGAGCTGTTGCTCGCTACAGACAAGGCTGGAAACCTAACCAGTCCTGGAACAAGGGCAAGCAGACCAGGAAACCTACTGCTGCCCCTAAAACGTCATGAATTGAGGGCCCCCGATCCGGGATCGGATCTAGTGGGGGGCAGGCTTTCTCTCTTCGCCCAGGCTTGGGCAAGAGATGTCCAGGATCCCTGGGCGCTAGAAATAATATCTCAGGGATACCTTCTGGACTTCAAATCCTCTCCTCCAAGAGAGAGATTTCATCTGTCAAGGTTGTCAACAATCCAGACAAAGAAAGAGGCGTTTCTACGCTGCGTACAAGAGCTCTTGTTAATGGGAGTAATCCACCCAGTTCCACGATCGGAACAGGGACAGGGGTTTTACTCAAATCTGTTTGTGGTTCCCAAAAAAGAGGGAACTTTCAGACCAATCCTGGACTTAAAGATCCTAAACAAATTTCTAAGAGTTCCATCGTTCAAGATGGAAACTATTCGAACAATTTTGCCCATGATCCAAGAGGGTCAGTACATGACCACAGTGGATTTAAAGGATGCTTACCTTCACATACCGATTCACAGAAATCATTACCGGTATCTAAGGTTTGCCTTTCTAGACAGGCATTACCAATTTGTAGCTCTTCCATTCGGATTGGCTACGGCTCCAAGAATCTTCACAAAGGTTCTGGGCACTCTTCTGGCGGTACTAAGACCGCGAGGAATTTCAGTAGCTCCGTACCTAGACGACATACTGATACAAGCTTCAAGCTTTCAAACTGCCAAATCTCATACAGAGTTAGTACTGGCATTTCTAAGGTCACATGGATGGAAGGTGAACGAAAAGAAAAGTTCACTCGTTCCACTCACAAGAGTTCCCTTCCTGGGGACTCTTATAGATTCTGTAAAAATGAAGATTTACCTGACAGAGGACAGGTTAACAAGACTTCAAAGTGCTTGCCGCACCCTTCATTCCATTCAACACCCGTCAGTGGCTCAATGCATGGAGGTAATTGGCTTAATGGTAGCGGCAATGGACATAGTACCCTTTGCTCGCCTACACCTCAGACCACTGCAACTGTGCATGCTAAGTCAGTGGAATGGGGATTACTCAGACTTATCCCCTTCTCTGAATCTGGATCAAGAGACCAGAAATTCTCTTCTTTGGTGGCTTTCTCGGCCACATCTGTCCAGGGGGATGCCATTCAGCAGACCAGACTGGACAATTGTAACAACAGACGCCAGCCTTCTAGGTTGGGGTGCCGTCTGGAATTCTCTGAAAGCTCAGGGACAATGGAGTCAGGAGGAGAGTCTCCTGCCAATAAACATTCTGGAATTGAGAGCAGTTCTCAATGCCCTCCTGGCTTGGCCCCAGTTGACAACGCGGGGTTTCATCAGGTTTCAGTCGGACAACATCACGACTGTAGCTTACATCAACCATCAGGGAGGGACACGAAGCTCCCTAGCTATGATGGAAGTATCAAAGATAATTCGCTGGGCAGAGTCTCACTCTTGCCACCTGTCAGCAATCCACATCCCGGGAGTGGAGAACTGGGAGGCGGATTTCTTAAGTCGTCAGACTTTTCATCCAGGGGAGTGGGAACTTCATCCGGAGGTCTTTGCCCAAATACTTCGACGTTGGGGCAAACCGGAGATAGATCTCATGGCGTCTCGACAGAACGCCAAGCTTCCTCGTTACGGGTCCAGATCCAGGGATCCAGAAGCAGTCCTGATAGATGCCCTGACAGCACCTTGGGACTTCAGGATGGCTTACGTGTTTCCACCCTTCCCGATGCTTCCTCGATTGATTGCCAGAATCAAACAAGAGAGAGCATCAGTGATTCTAATAGCACCTGCGTGGCCACGCAGGACTTGGTATGCAGATCTGGTGGACATGTCATCCTGTCCACCTTGGTCTCTACCTCTGAAACAGGACCTTCTGATTCAGGGTCCCTTCAAACATCAAAGTCTAACTTCTCTGAAGCTGACTGCTTGGAAATTGAACGCTTGATTTTATCAAGACGTGGGTTTTCTGAGTCAGTTATTGATACCTTAATACAGGCTAGGAAACCTGTTACCAGAAAGATTTACCATAAGATATGGCGTAAATACCTATATTGGTGTGAATCCAAAGGTTACTCTTGGAGTAAGGTTAGGATTCCTAGGATATTGTCTTTTCTACAAGAAGGTTTAGAAAAGGGTTTATCCGCTAGTTCATTAAAGGGACAGATCTCAGCTCTGTCCATTCTGTTACACAAACGTCTGTCAGAAATTCCTGACGTCCAGGCTTTTTGTCAGGCTTTGGCCAGGATTAAGCCTGTGTTTAAAACGGTTGCTCCACCATGGAGTTTAAACCTTGTTCTTAATGTTTTACAGGGCGTTCCATTTGAACCCCTTCATTCCATTGATATAAAGTTGTTATCTTGGAAAGTTCTATTTTTAATGGCTATTTCCTCGGCTCGAAGAGTCTCTGAGTTATCAGCCTTACATTGTGATTCTCCTTATTTGATTTTTCATTCGGATAAGGTAGTTCTGCGTACTAAACCTGGGTTCTTACCTAAGGTAGTTACTAACAGGAATATCAATCAAGAGATTGTTGTTCCTTCTTTATGCCCAAATCCTTCTTCGAAGAAGGAACGTCTACTGCACAACCTGGATGTAGTCCGTGCTCTAAAATTTTACTTACAGGCAACTAAGGAATTTCGACAAACGTCTTCTCTGTTTGTCGTTTACTCTGGGCAGAGAGGAGAGGTCAAAAAGCTTCTGCTACCTCTCTTTCTTTTTGGCTTCGTAGCATAATTCGTTTAGCTTATGAAACTGCTGGACAGCAGCCTCCTGAAAGGATTACAGCTCATTCCACTAGAGCTGTGGCTTCTACTTGGGCCTTTAAGAATGAGGCCTCTGTTGAACAGATTTGCAAGGCTGCAACTTGGTCTTCGCTTCATACTTTTTCCAAATTTTCCAAATTTGACACTTTTGCTTCATCGGAGGCTATTTTTGGGAGAAAGGTTCTTCAGGCAGTGGTTCCTTCTGTATAAAGAGCCTGCCTATCCCTCCCGTCATCCGTGTACTTTTGCTTTGGTATAGGTATCCCAGAAGTAATGATGACCCGTGGACTGATCACACTTAACAGAAGAAAACATAATTTATGCTTACCTGATAAATTCCTTTCTTCTGTAGTGTGATCAGTCCACGGCCCGCCCTGTTTTAAGGCAGGTAATATTTTTTAATTTATACTCCAGTCACCACTTCACCCTTGGCTTTTCCTTTCTCGTTGGTCCTTGGTCGAATGACTGGGAGTGACGTAGAGGGGAGGAGCTATATGCAGCTCTGCTGGGTGAATCCTCTTGCACTTCCTGTTGGGGAGGAGTTAATATCCCAGAAGTAATGATGACCCGTGGACTGATCACACTACAGAAGAAAGGAATTTATCAGGTAAGCATAAATTATGTTTTTGTTGTTGGCTACAAATATGATAATCCTTGATTAAAATAAAGATTCATATAGACACATTTCTCTTGTTAAGTGTGTTCAGTCCACGGGTCATCCATTACTTATGGGATATATTCTCCTTCCCAACAGGAAGTTGCAAGAGGATCACCCAAGCAGAGCTGCTATATAGCTCCTCCCCTCACATGTCATATCCAGTCATTCTCTTGCAACCCTCAACAAAGAAGGAGGTCGCGAGAGGAGCTGGAGTTTTTACTTAATTATTCTTCAATCAAAAGTTTGTTATTTTAAATGGCACCGGAGTGTGCTGTTTTTCTATATCAGGCAGTATTTGGAAGAAGAAACTGCCTGCGTTTTTTTCTATGATCTTAGCAGGCGTAACTAAGATCCACTGGCTGTTCTCAACATTCTGAGGAGTGGGGTAACTTCAGAAACTGGGAATAGCATGCGGGGTCCTCCGCAAATGAGGTATGTGCAGTACATTATTTTCTGGGAATGGAATTGACTAAGAAAATACTGCTGTTACCGTATGATGTAGTACAGCCTTAAATGCAGTAGTGGCAACTGGTATCAGGCTGATAAATGTATGCGCAGTCGAGTTATTTTCTAGGGACTAGAATTTGACTGAGAAAATACTGTTAAAACTGAAATAATACTTAAGCCTTATCTGCAGTGGTAGCGACTGGTAGCAGGCTTAGTGATAACTTTGCATGACATTGGAAAATGTTGTTTTTTAATAAAACGTTTACTGGCATGTTATTCGTTTTTGTGAGGTACTTTGGTGATAAATCTCTTTGGGCATGATTTTTTTCCACATGGCTAACATATATTTTCTGCATGGAAACCGTTATATCAGGGCTCCCACTGTTGTAAAAGGAGTGGGAGGGACCTTGTTTTAGCGCCTTGTTGCGCAGTTAAAATTCTAGCAGTCTTCCTGCTTCTTCCTCCTTGATCCAGGACGTCTCTAGAGAGCTCAGGGGTCTGCAAAATTCATTTTTGAGGGAGGTAATCAGTCACAGCAGATCTGTGACAGTGTGCTTGACTGTGATTAAAAGCGTTAAATCTTAATTGATATCCGTTTTGGGTATTGAGGGGTTAATCATCCTTTTGCTAATGGGTGCAATCCTCTGCTAATACACTTCTTGTCAAGAATTGTTTAATTATATCTGTATTTTTGAAGCGCTGCAGCGTTTTTTATATTGCTTGTAAACTTATTGAAAGTGATTTCCAAGCTTGCTAGTTTCATTGCTAAGTCTGTTTAAACATGTCTGATTCAGAGGAAACTGTTTGTTCATGTTCAAAAGCCAATGTGGAGCCCAATAGAACGATGTGTACCAATTGTATTGATATTGCTTTGAATAAAAGTCAATCTGTACCGATAGAGAAACTATCACCAGACAACAAGGGGGAAGTTATGCCACCTAACTCTCCTCACGTGTCAGTACCTGCGTCTCCCGCTCGGGAGATGCGTAGGATTGAGACGCCAAGTACATCTAGGCCCTTACAAATCACTTTACATGATATGGCTAATGTTATGAAAGAAGTATTATATAATATGCCCGAATTAAGGGGCAAGCGCGATAGCTCTGGGTTAAGGACAGAGCGCGCTGATGACACGAGAGCCATGTCTGATACTGCGTCACAATTTGCAGAACATGAGGACGGTGAGCTTCATTCTGTCGGTGACGGTTCTGATCCGGGGAGACCGGATTCAGAAAGTTCAAATTTTAAATTTAAGCTTGAGAACCTCCGTGTGTTACTAGGGGAGGTATTAGCGGCTCTGAATGATTGCGACACGGTGGCAATTCCAGAGAAGATGTGTAGGTTGGATAGATACTATGCGGTACCGGTGTGTACTGACGTCTTTCCTATACCAAAAAGACTTACAGAAATTATTAGTAAGGAGTGGGATAGACGCGGTGTGCCTTTTTCCCCTCCCCCGATATTTAGAAAAATGTTTCCTATAGACGCCACCACACGAGACTTATGGCAGACGGTCCCTAAGGTGGAGGGAGCAGTTTCTACTTTAGCTAAGCGTACCACTATCCCGGTGGAGGATAGCTGTGCTTTCTCAGATCCAATGGATAAAAAATTAGAGGGTTATCTTAAGAAAATGTTTGTTCAACAGGGTTTTATATTGCAGCCTCTTGCATGCATTGCGCCTGTCACGGCTGCAGCGGCATTCTGGTTTGAGTCTCTGGAAGAGGCGATTCGCACAGCGCCATTGGATGAGGCTTTGAGCAAAGTTAGAACCCTTAAGCAAGCTAAAGCGTTTGTTTCAGATGCCGTAGTACATCTAACCAAACCTACGGCTAAAAATTCCGGATTCGCCATACAGGCGCGCAGAGCGCTCTGGCTTAAATCCTGGTCAGCGGATGTAACTTCCAAGTCTAAGCTACTTAACATTCCTTTCAAAGGGCAGACCTTATTCGGGCACGGCTTGAAGGAAATTATTGCTGACATTACGGGAGGTAAGGGCCACGCCCTTCCTCAGGACAGGTCCAAACCAAAGGCCAAACAGTCTAATTTTCGTGCCTTTCGTAACTTCAAGGCAGGAGCAGCATCAACTTCCTCCGCTCCAAAACAGGAAGGAACTACTGCTCGTTACAGACAGGGTTGGAAAGGCAACCAGTCATGGAACAAGGGCAAGCAGGCCAGAAAGCCTACTCCCGCCCCTAAGACAGCATGAAGACAGGGCCCCCTATCCGGAGACGGATTTAGTGGGGGGGCAGACTTTCTCTCTTCGCCCAGGCTTGGGCAAGAGATGTGCAGGATCCCTGGACGTTGAAGGTTATATCTCAGGGATATCTTCTGGATTTCAAAACCTCTCCTCCACAAGGGAGGTTCCATCTATCGAGGTTATCAACAAACCTAGTAAAGAGAGAGGCATTTCTACAATGTGTACAAGACCTCTTAATCATGGGAGTGATCCACTCAGTTCCGCGATCGGAACAGGGACAAGGATTTTACTCAAATCTATTTGTGGTTCCCAAAAAAGAGGGAACCTTCAGACCAATCTTGGACTTAAAGATCATAAACAAATTCCTGAGGGTACCATCGTTCAAGATGGAAACCATTCGAACCATCCTACCCATGATCCAAGAGGGTCAATATATGACCACAGTGGACTTAAAGGATGCTTACCTTCACATACCGATTCACAAAGATCATTATCGGTACCTAAGGTTTGCCTTTCTAGACGGGCATTACCAGTTTGTGGCTCTTCCCTTCGGGTTAGCCACGGCCCCGAGAATTTTTACGAAGGTTCTGGGCTCACTTCTGGCGGTACTAAGACCACGAGGCATAGCGGTGGCTCCGTACCTAGACGACATTCTGATACAAGCGTCAAGTTTTCAGAATGCAAAGTCTCATACAGAGATAGTTCTAGCATTTCTGAGGTCGCATGGGTGGAAAGTGAACGTGGAAAAGAGTTCTCTGTTACCACTCACAAGGGTTCCTTTTCTAGGGACTCATAGATTCTGTAGAGATGAAGATTTACCTGACGGAGTCCAGGTTATCAAAGATTCTCAATGCTTGCCGTGTCCTTCATTCCGTTCCAAGCCCATCAGTAGCTCAGTGCATGGAGGTAATCGGCTTAATGGTCGCGGCAATGGACATAGTGCCATTTGCGCGCCTGCATCTCAGACCGCTGCAACTATGCATGCTCAGACAATGGAACGGGGATTACTCAGATCTGTCCCCTTTGCTAAATCTGGACCAGGAGACCAGAGATTCTCTTCCCTGGTGGTTGTCACCGGTTCATCTGTCCAAAGGAATGACCTTTCGCAGACCAGATTGGACGATTGTAACAACGGATGCCAGCCTTCTAGGCTGGGGAGCAGTCTGGAATTCCCTGAAGGCTCAGGGATCGTGGACTCAGGAGGAGAAACTCCTTCCAATAAACATTCTAGAATTAAGAGCAATATTCAATGCTCTTCTAGCTTGGCCTCAGTTAGCAAAACTGAGGTTCATCAGATTTCAGTCGGACAATATCACGACTGTGGCTTACATGAATCATCAAGGGGGAACCAGGAGTTCCCTAGTGATGTTGGAAGTCTCGAAGATAATTCGCTGGGCAGAGTCTCACTCTTGCCACCTGTCAGCGATTTACATCCCAGGCGTAGAGAACTGGGAGGCGGATTTCCTAAGTCGCCAGACTTTTCATCCGGGAGAGTGGGAACTTCACCCGGAGGTATTTGCTCAACTGATTCGTCGTTGGGGCAAACCGGATCTGGATCTCATGGCATCTCGCCAGAACGCGAAGCTTCCTTGTTACGGATCCAGGTCCAGGGACCCGGGAGCGGTGCTGGTAGATGCATTAGCAGCCCCTTGGGTTTCCACCATTTCCGTTGCTACCTCGACTGATTGCCAGGATCAAACAGGAGAGGGCATCGGTAATTCTGATAGCGCCTGCGTGGCCACGCAGGACCTGGTATGCAGACCTAGTGGACATGTCGTCCTGTCCACCATGGTCTCTTCCTCTGAGGCAGGACCTTCTAATTCAGGGTCCTTTCAACCATCCAAACCTAATTTCTCTGAGGCTGACTGCCTGGAAATTGAACGCTTGATTCTATCAAAGCGTGGGTTTTCGGATTCGGTTATTGATACATTAATACAGGCTCGGAAACCTGTGACCAGAAAAATTTACCATAAGATATGGCGTAAATATTTATATTGGTGCGAATCCAAGAGTTACTCATGGAGTAAGGTTAGGATTCCTAGGATATTGGCTTTTCTACAAGAGGGTTTAGAAAAGGGTTTATCCGCTAGTTCGCTAAAGGGACAGATTTCAGCTCTGTCTATTCTTTTACACAAACGTCTGGCAGAGAATCCAGACGTCCAGGCCTTTTGTCAGGCTTTGGCTAGAATTAAGCCTGTGTTTAAAGCTGTTGCTCCTCCGTGGAGCTTAAACTTGGTTCTTAAAGTTCTTCAGGGTGTTCCGTTTGAACCCCTTCATTCCATTGATATTAAGCTTTTATCTTGGAAAGTTTTGTTTTTGATGGCTATTTCTTCGGCTCGAAGAGTCTCTGAGTTATCTGCCTTACATTGTGATTCTCCTTATTTGATCTTTCATTCAGACAAGGTAGTACTGCGTACTAAACCTGGGTTTTTACCTAAGGTTGTTTCTAACAGGAATATCAATCTTGAGATTGTTGTTCCATCATTATGTCCTAATCCTTCTTCAAAGAAGGAACGTCTTTTGCATAATCTAGACGTGGTCCGTGCTCTGAAGTTCTACTTACAGGCAACTAAAGATTTTAGACAAACTTCTTCTCTGTTTGTCGTTTACTCTGGACAGAGGAGAGGTCAAAAGGCTTCGGCTACATCTCTCTCTTTTTGGCTTCGTAGCATAATACGTTTAGCCTATGAGACTGCTGGACAGCAGCCTCCTGAAAGAATTACGGCTCATTCCACTAGAGCTGTGGCTTCCACCTGGGCCTTTAAGAATGAGGCCTCTGTTGAACAGATTTGCAAGGCTGCAACTTGGTCTTCACTTCATACTTTTTCCAAATTTTACAAATTTGACACTTTCGCTTCTTCAGAGACTGGTTTTGGGAGAAAGGTTCTACAGGCAGTGGTTCCTTCTGTTTAATGTTCCTGCCTTGTCCCTCCCATCATCCGTGTACTTAGCTTTGGTATTGGTATCCCATAAGTAATGGATGACCCGTGGACTGAACACACTTAACAAGAGAAAACATAATTTATGCTTACCTGATAAATTTATTTCTCTTGTAGTGTGTTCAGTCCACGGCCCGCCCTGTCTTTTTAAGGCAGGTTCTAAATTTTAAAAAATTATGACTCCAGTCACCACTGCACCTTATAGTTTCTCCTTTCTCGTCTTGTTTCGGTCGAATGACTGGATATGACATGTGAGGGGAGGAGCTATATAGCAGCTCTGCTTGGGTGATCCTCTTGCAACTTCCTGTTGGGAAGGAGAATATATCCCATAAGTAATGGATGACCCGTGGACTGAACACACTACAAGAGAAATAAATTTATCAGGTAAGCATAAATTATGTTTTTTTATTGGCACCCTTTAATATGGGATAAGTTTTATGCCTAACTTGGCAGTATGAGATTGAAGAGACGGAGTTCTCTCAATGGACTGGGAAGTATTTGTCTAGAAAGATAAAGTGATAAACAATGGTATTGAGATTAAAAGCGTTTAGGATTAAGGCCTCTGTCGCTCTAATATATGGATGTACTAGCATACACTATAGAAAGACAACTGAAAAGTCAATATACCAGAGCGCCTAAGAAGCTGTGAGAATATATAAAAACAAACCGTATTTCTCTTGTAAAGGTGTATCCCGTCCACGGGTTCATCCATTACTTGTGGGATATTCTCCTTCCCAACAGGAAGCTGCAAGAGGACACCCACAGCAGAGCTGTCTATATAGCTCCTCCCCTAACTGCCACCCCCAGTCATTCTCTTGCAGCTCTCGACAAGAAAGGAAGTATAAAGAGAGATGTGGTGACTTAGTGTAGTTTTTACCTTCAATCAAAAGATTATTTTTAAACGGTACCAGCGTTGTACTGTTTTTACTCTCAGGCAGAAATAGTAAGAATAATTCTGCCTGGAGGTTTTGATGATCTTAGCAGTTTGTAACTAAGGTCCATTGCTGTTCTCACACATAACTGAAGAGTATGGAAAGAAAACTTCAGTTGGGGGGACGGTCTGCAGATTGCCTGCTTTGAGGTATGTTCAGTATATTTTTTCTAGAGAGATAAGGTTTAGAAAATGCTGACAGTGTCTGGTATATTTAAGGTAAGCCTGATACAGTGATTTAACAACAACTGGGATCATGCTTGCAAATAAGGGTAATATTCATTTTAATACTTATATTAGTGTAAAAACGTTTGCATGATTTATAAAAATAAAAACGTTTTTTCTCTGAGGGTGATGAATCTTTATTTGGGGCCTAGTTTTCCACATGGCTTGTTAGATTACTCCTAGGAGTACTTTTTTAAGGCCCTCTGACTTTGAGTGCATGGTAGGGAGGGGCCTATTTTCAAGCTCTAAATGTGCAGTTGATTTTCAGTCTGAGACATCCAGCTTCCCTGAAGGAGTCCTCTGGCTTATAGGACCTCTATAGAGGGTTTTGTTCCTGCAAAAATCGTTTTTAAGGGCAGGTAGGAGCCACAGCACAGCTGTGGTAGTGTGTTTGATTGTTTGTTAGCAGTTTTAATGTTTTTCTAATTCGTTTTTGGGGTTGAGGGGTTAATCATCCATTTGCAAGTGGGTGCAATGCTGCTTTAGTCCCTTATACACACTGTAAAAATTTCGTAGAGTTTACTACTTTTTATCACTGTTTTGCAGTTTATGTGGTAGTTTTTTTTCTCTTAAAGGCACAGTACCGTTTTTATATTATTGCTTTTTTCACATTTATTAAAGTGTTTTCCAAGCTTGCTGGTCTCATTACTAGTCTGTTAAACATGTCTGACATAGAGGAAACTCCTTGTTCATTATGTTAAGAAGCCATTGTGGAACCCCCTCTTAGAATGTGTACCAAATGCACTGACCTTTCTATAAGTTATAAAGATCATATTATGGCTTTTAAAGATTTATCACCTGAGGTTTCTGAGACTGACAAAAAGAAGGTTATGCCATCTAGCTCTCCCCACGTGTCAGAACCTATAACTCCCGCTCAAGGGACGCCAAGGACATCTAGCACGTCCAATGCGTTTACCTTACAAGACATGGCGGTAGTTATGAATCAAGTTGTCATTGATACCTTAATTCAGGTTCGAAAGCCTGTCACCAGGAAGATCTATCATAAGATATGGTGTAAATATCTTCACTGGTGTGAATCCAAGGGTTACTCATGGAGTAAGGTCAGGATTCCTAGGATATTATCTTTTCTCCAAGAAGGATTGGAGAAGGGATTGTCAGCTAGTTCCTTAAAGGGACAGATTTCTGCTCTGTCTATTCTTTTGCACAAATGTCTGGCTGAGGTTCCAGACGTTCAGGCGTTTTGTCAAACTTTAGTTAGAATCAAGCCTGTGTTTAAACCTGTTGCTCCGCCATGGAGTTTAAATTTAGTTCTTAAAGTTCTTCAAGGGGTTCCGTTTGAACCTTTGCATTCCATAGATATTGAGCTTTTATCTTGGAAAGTTCTGTTTTTAGTAGCTATCTCCTCGGCTCGAAAAGTTTCGGAGTTATCTGCTTTACAATGTGATTCCCCTTATCTGATTTTCCATGCAGATATGGTAGAGTTACGTACCAAACCTGGGTTTCTTCCTAAGGTGGTATCTAATAAGAATATCAATCAGGAGATTGTTGTTCCTTCACTATGTCCTAATCCTCCTTCAAAGAAGGAACGTCTATTACACAATCTTGATGTGGTTCGTGCTTTAAAGTTTTATTTACAAGCTACGAAGGATTTTCGTCAAACATCTGCTTTGTTTGTTGTCTGCTCTTTTCTTGGTCCTGTGATTTATTTGGATATTGCAATTGCTTCATTTTCTCTGTTTACTTTAAGATCAAGTATCAGATTATGATTTATTTTAGCATTGTTAAAGGGACAACATTTACTAGACTAGGTGCTGTTGCATTTGTCTTGTTTTGCATTTATTGATTATGCAAGTCCACTGTATTGGCTGGTCCTTTAAACTGGACTATCATGCTAATAATTTCATTTGTGTCTTCATTTTATTGAATATTTTTGCAAATGAGGGTTAATCTATGTCTTTAGCTTTTTTAGCTAGAAGAATTTTGTGATTTTTAAAAAAAAAATAAAAAAAAAATCCATATTTCTTTTGTTATAAGATAATCAATTATTTGTTTTATAATTGGATTCAATTCTTAACTGTTACTCTGGGCTTCAAGATTGAGTTCTAAGACTAAAACTTTAAGCTTATACTAGTTTGGTTGTTCTTATTAAGGAACGAATTCCTGAGTTCTTTCCCAAGTAACATGTTTATATTTGGAGTTCGAAATCAGCTCCCTAATATTGCGATGTACGTGCCGTATTCCAGCTTGGCTGGTAAGGGGCAGGTTAAGACTTCTTTTGAAATTTATTTTGTCCAAATTTCTCTGATTTTATTTCAGTAAGGCTAACACTTTCTTTAACTGTGTTTCTGTCCTATATATTTTGGGTACTGTTGAAGCATGGCTGGGCACCCATGGGGTTCAAGCGCTGCTCAGACCTGGAATCTTCTGGGGTATTTCTTCCAGTTCCTTTTGAGGAACCGGGTTTTGGAGTTTTATTCAAACTATTTTGCCTTTTTATGGTCATTGATAGCATTATTTGTTTTCATTAGATACAATAAATGCATATTTTAATTTTTCTGTTTTCATTCAGATTATTTTCTGAGGATGCGGAATCTCATATGATTCACTTGCTCTTCAGGACATAGAGGTTCTTTTTTTCAAAAGCTCTTGATTCCTCACACAAGGGTCACCTTTTTTAGGTTTCCAGATAGTTTGTGTCACTGTCCTTGTCTCTATCAGACAAGGGATAATTTTATTGGGTTCCGTCTATCGGTACCTTTTAGTCTCTATTATTTCCTTCAGTTGCTATATATGCATAGAAGTTTTTAGGTCTTATGGCCACAGCATTGGATTCAATTCCCTTTGCTCATTTTCACTAGAAAGAACCTTTCCAGTCTTTTATAAGTGTTGTTTCTTCAAGAACATGGTTGGAGGATCAATTTACCAAAAAGTTTGTTTGATTCCTCAGACAAGGGTAACCTTTTGGTTTCAGCTTGTCGAAACCTTCAGTCTCGATCTTTCCCTTCGGTAGCCTTATGCATGGAAATTCTAGGTCTTATGACTGCTGCATTGGACGCGATCCCCTTTGCTCGTTTTCACATGCGACCTCTTCAACTCTGTATGCTGAACCAGTGGTGCAGGGATTATACAAAGATATCTCAATTAATATCTTTAAAACCGATTGTACGACACTCTCTGACGTGGTGGACAGACCACCATCGTTTAGTTCAGGGGGCTTCTTTTGTTCTTCCGACCTGGACTGTGATTTCAACAGATGCAAGTCTGACAGGTTGGGGAGCTGTTTGGGGGTCTCTGACAGCACAAGGGGTTTGGGATTCTCAGGAGGTGAGATTACCAATCAACATTTTGGAACTCCGTGCAATTTTCAGAGCTCTTCAGTCATGGCCTCTTCTAAAGAGAGAGTCGTTCATTTGTTTTCAGACGGACAATGTCACAACCGTGGCATATGTCAATCAGCAAGGAGGGACTCACAGTCCTCTGGCTATGAAAGAAGTATCTCGAATACTGGTATGGGCGGAATCCAGCTCCTGTCTAATTTCTGCGGTTCATATCCCAGGTATAGACAATTGGGAAGCGGATTATCTCAGTCGCCAAACGTTGCATCCGGGCGAATGGTCTCTTCACCCAGAGGTATTTCTTCAGATTGTTCAAATGTGGGGACTTCCAGAAATAGATCTGATGGCTTCTCATCTAAACAAGAAGCTTCCCAGGTATCTGTCCAGATCCAGGGATCCTCAAGCGGAGGCAGTGGATGCATTGTCACTTCCTTGGAAGTATCATCCTGCCTATATCTTTCCGCCTCTAGTTCTTCTTCCAAGAGTGATTTCCAAGATTCTAAAGGAATGCTCGTTTGTTCTGCTGGTGGCTCCAGCATGGCCTCACAGGTTTTGGTATGCGGATCTTGTCCGGATGGCCACTTGCTAACCGTGGACTCTTCCGTTAAGACCAGACCTATCGCAAGGTCCTTTTCTCCATCAGGATCTCAAATCCTTAAATTTGAAGGTATGGAGATTGAACGCTTGATTCTCAGTCATAGAGGTTTCTCTGACTCTGTGATTAATACTATGTTACAGGCTCGTAAAACTGTATCTAGGAAGATATATTATCGAGTCTGGAAGATTTACATTTCTTGGTGTTTTTCTCATCATTTTTCTTGCCATTCTTTTAGAATTCCTAGAATTTTACAGTTTCCTCAGGATGGTTTGGATAAAGGTTTGTCTGCAAGTTCCTTGAAAGGACAAATCTCTGCTCTTTCTGTTCTTTTTCACAGAAAGATTGCTAGTCTTCCTGATATTCATTGTTTTGTACAAGCTTTGGCTCGTATAAAACCTGTTATTAAGTCAATTTCTCCTCCTTGGAGTTTGAATTTGGTTCTGGGGGCTCTTCAAGCTCCTCCGTTTGAACCTATGCATTCGCTGGACATTAAAGTAGAGAAATTGTGGTTCCTTCATTGTGTCCTAATCCTAAGAATTCTAAGGAAAAGTCGTTGCATTCTTTGGATGTAGTTAGAGCTTTGAAATATTATGTTTAAGCTACTAAGGATTTCCGAAAGACTTCTAGTCTATTTGTTATCTTTTCCGGTTCTAGGAAAGGTCAGAAGGCTTCTGCCATTTCTTTGGCATCTTGGTTAAAATCTTTGATTCATCATGCTTATGTCGAGTCGGGTAAATCTCCGCCTCAAAGGATTACAGCTCATTCTACTAGGTCAGTTTCTACTTCCTGGGCGTTTAGGAATGAAGCTTCGGTTGATCAGATTTGCAAAGCAGCCACTTGGTCTTCTTTGCATACTTTTACTAAATTCTACCATTTTGATGTGTTTTCTTCTTTTGAAGCAGTTTTTGGTAGAAAAGTACTTCAGGCAGCTGTTTCAGTTTGATTCTTCTGCTTCTAATTTCAGTTTTTTTTCATTATAAGATTTAAACTTTGTTTTGGGTGTGGATTTTTTTCAGCGGAATTGGCTGTCTTTATTTTATCCCTCCCTCTCTTGGGTATTCATTATCCCATACGTCACTAGCTCATGGACTCTTGCTAATTACATGAAAGAAAACATAATTTATGTAAGAACTTACCTGATAAATTCATTTCTTTCATATTAGCAAGAGTCCATGAGGCCCACCCTTTTGTGGTGGTTATGATTTTTTTGTATAAAGCACAATTATTCCAATTCCTTATTTTTTATGCTTTCGCACTTTTTTCTTATCACCCCACTTCTTGGCTATACGTTAAACTGATTTGTGGGTGTGGTGAGGGGTGTATTTGTAGGCATTTTGAGATTTGGGAAACTTTGCCCCTCCTGGTAGTAATGTATATCCCATACGTCACTAGCTCATGGACTCTTGCTAATATGAAAGAAATGAATTTATCAGGTAAGTTCTTACATAAATTATGTTTTTCTATTTTAATTTTAGAATAGGGTAGGGCATTTTTTTATTTTGAGGGGCTTTATTTTATTAGGGGGGTTTAGAGTAGGTGTAATTAGCTTAAAATTGTTGTAATATTTTTATTATGTTTGTAATTATTTTTTTTATTTTTTGTACTTTAGTTAGTTTATTTAATTGTATTTATTTGTAGGTATTTTATGTAATTAATTTATTGATAGTGTAGTGTTAGGTTTAATTGTAGATAATTGTAGGTATTTTATTTCATTAATTTATTGATAGTGTAGTGTTAGGTTTAATTGTAACTTAGGTTAGGATTTATTTTACAGGTAATTTTGTAATTATTTTAACTAGGTAGCTATTAAATAGTTATTAACTATTTAATAGCTATTGTACCTGGTTAAAATAAATACAAAGTTGTCTGTAAAATAAACATAAATCCTAAAATAGCTACAATATAATTATAATTTATATTGTAGCTATATTAGGGTTTATTTTACAGGTAAGTATTTAGCTTTAAATAGGAATAATTTATTTAATAAGAGTTAATTTATTTCGTTAGATTTAAGTTATATTTAACTTAGGGGGGTGTTAGTGTTAGGGTTAGACTTAGCTTTAGGGGTTAATACATTTATACATTTATTATAGTAGCGGTGAGGTCCGGTCGGCAGATTAGGGGTTAATAAGTGTAGGTAGGTGTCGGCGACGTTGAGGGGGGCAGATTAGAGGTTAATAAATATAATATAGGGGTCGGCGGTGTTAGGGGCAGCAAATTAGGGGTACATAACTAATGTAGGTGGCGGTCGGCAGATTAGGGGTCTTCAAAAACTGTAAGTGGATCTTCGGGGGTTAGTGTTAGGTTTTATTAAGGGTTTATTGGGTGGATTTTATTTTTAGATTAGGGTTTGGGCACAGAAAAAGAGCTAAATGCCCTTTTAAGGGCAATGCCCATCCAAATGCCCTTTTCATGGCAATGGGAAGCTTAGGTTTATTTAGATAGGATTTTTTGTTGTGTGGGTGGTGGGTTTTGCTGTTGGGGGGTTGTTTGTATATTTTTTTTTACAGGTAAAAAAGCTGATTTATTTGGGGCAATGCCCCGCAAAAGGCCCTTTTTAAGGGCTATTGGCAGTGTAGGCTAGGTTTTTTTTTATTTTGGGGGGGCTTTTTTATTTTGATATGGCTATTAGATTAGGTGTAATTAGTTTAAATATTTGATAATTTCTTTTTTGTTTTGTTTAATTTAGTGTTTATTTTTTGTGTAATTTAGTTAGTTGTATTTAATGTAATTTTATTTAATTTGAGTGTAAGGTAGCTTAGGTTTCATTTCACAGGTAAGTTTGTATTTATTTTTACTAGGTAGCTAGTAAATAGTTAATATCTATTTACTAACTAGTCTACCTAGATAAAATAAATACATAGCTGTGAAATAAAAATAAAACCTAAGCTAGATACAATAGAACTATTAGTTATATTGTAGCAAGCTTAGGGTTTATTTTATAGGTAAGTAGTTTTAAATAGGAATTATTTAGGTAATGATAGTAGGTTTTATTTAGATTTATTTTAATTATATTAAAGTTAGAGGCTTTAGGGTTATTTAGGTTTAGGGGATAATATATTTAGTGTTGGTAATGTGGGAGGCCAGAGGTTTAGGGGTAAATAACTTAAGTATAGTGGCTGCGGCGACTTTGGGGGCGGCAGATTAGGGGTTAATAAGTGTAATGTAGGGGGCGGCAGATTAGGGGTTAATAAGTGTAATGTAGGGGGCGGCAGATTAGGGGTGTTTAGACTCGGGGTTTATGTTAGGGTGTTAGGTGTAAACATACATTTTCTTTCCCCATAGCAATCAATGGGGCTGTGTTACGGAGCTTTACGCTCCTTTATTGCAGTTGTTAAGCTTTTTTTTAGCCGGCTCTCCCCATTAATGTCTATGGGGAAATCGTGCACGAGCACGTAAAACCAGCTCAAAGCAGCGCTGGTTTTTGTGTGCGGTATGGAGCTCAACGCTGCCATATTGCATGCTAACGCCGGGTTTTTGCAAACCTGTAATAGCAGCGTTATTAAAGGTGAGCGGTGGAAATAACTTATTACCGAGCCGCTCATAACGCAAAACTTGTAATCTGGCCGATTATTAGTAAAAGCCGCTGTATGTCTGTCAAAACTCTACAGACAAACAAAACATAGTTCTGTAACAATTCCCAAATAAGGGGTGAAATTAGTGTTCATTCTGTAGGTGCACCTTAAAAAATAGTCACAGATATAATTCACAAAAGTAAATGTGGTGAAAATGTTCCAAAGAACAAAGGAATCAGTGCCTGCTGTGATGATCCTGTAGTGACAGCAACCTTCAGAGAGTTTCGGCTTATTCGACAAGGGCTTTTGCTTCCTCATGGGCATTCAAAATCTGTGGAACAGATTTGCAAGGCTGCAATTTGGTCCTCTCTTCACACTTTTTCAAATTTCTATAAATTTGACACTTTTGCCTCGGCTATGGCTGCTTTTGGGGGAATGGTTCTTCAAGCAGTGGTGCCTTCCGTTTAGGTTCCCTGTCTTGTCCCTCCCTTATCTGTGTACTCTAGCTTGGGTATTGATTCCCAATAATAATTAGATGATCCGTGTACTCATCGTCTCATCAAAAAGAAAAGGAAAATTTTATGCTTACCTGATAAATTTATTTCTTTTTTGACACGATGAATCCACCGCCCGCCCTGTTCTATAGACAGGTTGTTGGTTTGTTATAAACTTCAAACACCTCTGCACCTTGTTGCTTCCTTTCTCTCCTTTACTTCGGTCGAATGACTGGGGTGGGAGGGAAGGGAGGTGATATTGAACAGCTTTGCTGTGGTGCTCTTTGCCGCCTCCTGCTGGGCAGGAGTGATATTCCCAATAGTAATTAGATGATCCGTGGACTTATTGTGTCAAAAAAGAAATACATTTATCAGGTAAGCATATATTTTCTTTTTTGGTTCAAAATTGGATTCTATTATCTCCACTGTTACTGGGGGTAAGGGAGTTTTTCTGCCCCAAGACAAGAAATCGAAGGGTAAATTTAAAGCTCCCAATCCTTTTCGTTCCTTTAGTCAGAATAGAGAACAGAAAACCACTCTTCCCCTAAGGCCTCTGGCTCTAATTGGAGATCATCTCCGAATTGGATTAAATCCAAGCCTTATAAGAAACCAAATCCTGCCCTTAAACCTATATGAAGGTGCGGCCCTCAAGCCAGTTCTTCTGGTAGGGGGCAGACTAAAGCTATTTCAAAGAGCTTGGACAAACTCTGTCCAAAATCAGTGGATTCAGAATATTATTTCTTTGGGGTGTCAAATAGGATTCAAAATAAGACTTCCTTTTGTAAAGATTCTTTCTTACCCATGTAACATAAAACCCAGAATAAGCTCAAGTCTTTCTGAAATGTGTTTTAGATCTATAACTTTTAGGGGTAATTTTTCCCAGTTCCACAGCAGGGTTGGATTGGGGTTTTTATTCAAATCTATTCATTGTATCTATGAAAAAAATTATTTCAGACCTATTTTGGAGCTGAAAACTTTAAATGGTTTTGTAAGCGTCCCAACTTTCAAGATGGTGACTATAAGGACTATTCTGCCTTTTGTTCAGCAAGGTCACTTTATGCCCACAATAGACTTGCAGGACGCTTACCTTCACAATCCGATTCATCCAGATCACTATCGTTTTTTGAGATTCTCTTTTCTAAACAAGCATTACTAATTTGTTCCTCTTCCGTTTGGCCTTGCAACAGCACCAGCCTGGAGGTTGAATGCCAAGTATTAAAACACAGATTTCTCTGATTATTATTGACACTGATTCAAGCCAGAATGGTGCTCTTCCAGAGGGTTTTCTTAGTATTCTTTTAGGATTCCTAGAATTATTCAGTTTTTACAAGATGGCCTTGACAAGATTGTGTCTAGCTCCTTAAAAGGTCAAACTTCTGCTTTATCTGTTCTCTTTCATAGAAAGTTAGCTAAGCTTTCTGACATTTAGACTTTTGTCCAGGCACAAGTAAGAATCAGGCCAGTTGTCAGACAATTTTCTCTGCCCTATAATCTGTGCCATATAATTTGAACCTAGTTATTTGTTCTGCAAGGTCCTCCATTTGAACCAATGCATTCCATTGATATAAAAATGTTATCTTGGAAAGTGCTTTTCTTGTTGGCAAACTCGTCCTAGCTAGGAGAGTTTCTGAATTGTCGGCTTTGGCCTGTTCTTCATTTTTAGGTTTTCATAAAGATAAAGCTGCTGTTCGGTAAAGCGGTAGTTTCTTCGGAAAATATAATTCGGGAGATTGTTGTTCCTTTGTGTTCAGATCCTGCTAATTCTAAATCGTTGTGTGCCCCAAGAGCTGGACGCCAATGGTGGCACGCAACGATTGGAGGACGCTGGATTAGTCATCGATCTGCAAAATAAAGGAGGATCGGCGGTAAGTGTTGGTAAAGTGCCCCTGTTTTTAACAGTATTTTTAAATACTGGGCTTTAATTTGTTAAAGTGAAGGTCAATTTTGATGATTTAGTGCCCGGTTTTTAATATACCTATTAAAAACAAAATTGTTTAGTTCTTCAAAATTGACATTTCCCTCTCTTTCTTCAAAAACTTACCTTTTCATTCTGGCAGCCGCTCCCCGGGGGAATCTTGGCCTGATGCAACGCCGTGATTGGAGGAAGCCGGATTCGTCATTTTGGATCCTCATATTTTCTATGCTTATCAACAGCTTGTATTTTCCTATCTATGGTGCCATCTTGTAAAACGTGTGCACCCAAGTCATGTGATGTGCACGGCAGCTTCTTCTCTCACTGATATAACTTATAGAAGGGCAGGCAAATTGTCAATGCTCATTCACGGTAATGCATTGCAGTATATGAGGACAAAGTTCAATTTTATGTGTAAAACAGTAACTTCAGGGTACATAAAACATTGAAAATATGTTTTATAATATAAGAACAAATCTCCACAGTCTGTTTCACTCACTGTTCACTGCTTATAACTGAAAGAAGCAATTGCCAGCCTGATGTTCAGTGGCAGGGGGGAGGAGGGAAGGGGAGAGAGTCTAACAGCCGTTTTTTTTTTACTTGCTGTTATTCAGAGATCTCTGCAATATCCAAGGAGATATTTCTCTGAACGCCACTGAACATCGGGCTGGGGATTACTTCTTTCAGTTATAAGCAGTCGGTGTACACGTGACTGCAGTGCCTGTGTGTAATGTACGTTACAAGATGGCACCCTACATAGGAAAGCACAAGCAGCATAGAAAATATGAGGCATCTTCTTGAAGAGCTTGTAGTAAGCTGAATATACAGCATTGAGAACAGTGTATTAGTTTGTTGATTCCTCAGAAACCGTTCAGAAAATCTTAAGCAGGTGTTAAGTGTCCCTTTAAAGCTTTGGCTTCCTCCTAATGGCGGAAATTATATATCACATGTTATGGAACCCTATGGATTCCGAAAGAAAATAATTTTGGGTAAGCATAAACTATCCTACACCCCACTGGGGAGTGTAATTTTGTCTGCTGGGTATGTTTTTACAAATGCTAGTCAATAGCCTAAGTTCTGACATAACATACCTAAGTATAGAAACATTCTGCATAGGTTGGGATACCACAGGCTAAATCGGCTATTTCAATTGCCAAAATAAGGCTAATGGTTCTACTTGTAAATAATTTACAGGTAAAATTGATCATTGGGGACAAATTAAAGGGGAGAAACTGTCCCTTTAAGATATAAATATTTAATTAAACTGAGATATGTAGAGTATCAGACTTATCAGTATCAATTTGTTACACCTACATTCCCTAATCCCTTTTTTTTTTTTTTTTTTTTTTTTTTTAACAGAAATACCTGATGACGATAACAGTATTGCTGCAATTTACCAAGCTGTCGATGAACTTCCAGCAGCCAATAGAGACACTTTAGCTTATTTGATGATACACCTACAAAGGTCAGTTGAAATACAATGTTCAGTTGAAAGATCTTATAAACTTGTCATTATAGCTTTTTGCTTTTTTTTTTTTTTTTTGTATAGAGTGGCTCAGAGCCCAGACTGTAGGATGGATGTGACCAACCTTGCCAAGGTGTTTGGCCCAACACTTGTGGGACATGCGGTGCCTGATCCAGATCCCATGACTATCCTGCAGGATACACGACGTCAACCAAAAGTAGGGTTTAATCTCTTAGTTGAGCATATGTGCTAACAGCTAAGTGAGCTTATAGTAAATACATTTTTTAACATTAAATTTAGGTGGTAGAGCGTCTTATGTCATTACCAGCAGAATACTGGAGCCAATTCATGATGGTGGAAAATATGGATCCTTCACATATAATCTCAAATGCAAATGTCTTTAACACTCCTCAGACTCCTGATATGAAAGGTAAGATGTTTTTATTTGTGAAAGAATAAATAAATGCTGCATCTATTTAATTAACAAATCGATCTGCCATTTTCTTTCTTATGACACGGTGAGTCTACGGGATCATCAATTACGGTTGGGGATATCACTCCTGGCCAACAGGAGGCGGCAAAGAGCACCACAGCAAAGCTGTTAAGTATTACTTCCCTTCCCACAACCTCCAGTCATTCTATTTGCCTTCAGTACAATGAAGAGGTGAAGTTTTTGGTGTCTGAAGAGAGGATTTATTTCACTTCAATCACGATTTTATTATTTTGAAAGCCAAAGTTGGTTTGCTCTGACTTTTCCTCTCAAGATTCGGTATAGCCGTACTCCACGTTAGTCCCTTTAGTAGGGCAGTCAGTGGTGGCTTTTAAGCAGTTAGGAAAACTCTGTAAGGACCACCTCACAAGGTTCCTAACATGTTTGCTGCCCTAGTATAGAAATCCTGAGTAGCTTTACTCTGATCTTTGTTTCAGTCCTCACATTGTGTGAGTGGTCCTCCTGCCGGACAGCTAGATGCAAGTAAGTGCCTATTATCTTTTGGGGCTAGGAGAGTGGCACTTCAGAGTCAATAAAAATACATTGGGCTCTCAGGATTTTGTGAAGTCCCATCAAATTGCAGAGTGGGGATTATTAAAGGGACACTGAGCCCAAATTTTTCCTTTTGTGATTCAGATAGAGCATGCCATTTTAAGCAAACTTCTAATTTACTCCTATTATCAAATTTTATTCATTCTCTTTGTATCTTTATTTGAAAAGCAAGAATGTAAGGTTAGATGCCAGCCCATATTTGGTGAACAACCTGGGTTGTTCTTGATGATTGGTGGATAAATTCACCCACCAATAAACAAGTGCTGTCCATGGTGCTTAACTAAAATTTGTCTCCTTAGCTTAGATGCCTTCTTTTTCAAATAAATATAGCAAGAAAACGAAGAATTTGTTAATAGGAGTAAATTAGAAAGTTGTTTTAAAATTGCATGCTCTATCTTTACATCCTTTTAAAGGGATGTAAAACCCAATTTCTCCAACATTGGTGTGTCCGGTCCACGGCGTCATCCTTACTTGTGGGATATTCTCTTCCCCAACAGGAAATGGCAAAGAGTCCCAGCAAAGCTGGTCACATGATCCCTCCTAGGCTCCGCCCACCCCAGTCATTCTCTTTGCCGTTGCACAGGCAACATCTCCACGGAGATGGTTAAGAGTTTTTTGGTGTTTAAATGTAGTTTTATTCTTCTATCAAGTGTTTGTTATTTTAAAATAGTACTGGTATGTACTATTTACTCTGAAACAGAAAAGGATGAAGATTTCTGTTTGTAAGAGGAAGATGATTTTTAGCAGACAGTAACTAAAATCGATTGCTGTTTCCACACAGGACTGTTGAGATGAAGTAACTTCAGTTGGGGGAAACAGTTAGCAGTCTTTTCTGCTTAAGGTATGACTAGCCATATTTCTAACAAGACCATGTAATGCTGGAAGGCTGTCATTTCCCCTCATGGGGACCGGTAAGCCATTTTCTTAGTTAAACATAAAAGAATAAAGGGCTTCAAAAAGGGCTTAAAAACTGGTAGACATTTTTCTGGGCTAAAACAATTGCTTTACTAGGCATATTATGCAGATTCTAACTAATTATTGGTATTATAATCTTGGGGAACGTTTAGAAAAACGGCAGGCACTGTGTTGGACACCTTTTTCAGATGGGGGCCTTTCTAGTTATAGACAGAGCCTCATTCTGGGACTGTATAGGGGTTAAATGTAAAAACGGCTCCGGTTCCGTTAATTTAAGGGTTAAAGCTCTGAAATTTGGTGTGCAATACTTTTAATGCTTTAAGACACTGTGGTGAAATTTTGGTGAATTTTGAACAATTCCTTCATACTTTTTCACATATTCAGTAATAAAGTGTTTTCAGTTTGAAATTTAAAGTGACAGTAACGGTTTTATTTTAAAACGTTTTTTGTGCTTTGTTGACAAGTTTAAGCCTGTTTAACATGTCTGTACCATCAGATAAGCTATGTTCTATATGTATGAAAGCCAATGTGTCTCCCCATTTAAATTTATGTGATAATTGTGCCATAGTGTCCAAACAAAGTAAGGACAGTAATGCAACAGATAATGATATTGCCCAAGATGATTCCTCAAATGAGGGGAGTAAACATGATACTACATCATCCCCTACTGTGTCTACACCAGTTATGCCCACACAGGAGGCCCCTAGTACATCTAGTGCGCCAATACTTATTACCATGCAACAATTAACGGCTGTAATGGATAACTCCATAGCAAATCTTTTATCCAAAATGCCTACTTATCAGAGAAAGCGCGATTGCTCTGTTTTAAACACTGAAGAGCAAGAGGACGCTGATAACTGTTCTGATATACCCTCACACCAATCTCAAGGGGCCATGAGGGAGGTTTTGTCTGATGGAGAAATTTCAGATTCAGGAAAAATTTCTCATCAAGCTGAACCTGATGTTGTGACATTTAAATTTAAATTAGAACATCTCCGCGCACTGCTTAAGGGAGGTGTTATCTACTCTGGATGATTGTGACAATTTGGTCATTCCAGAGAAATTATGTAAGATGGACAAGTTCCTAGAGGTTCCGGTGCCCCCCGGCGCTTTTCCTATACCCAAGCGGGTGGCGGACATAGTAAATAAAGAGTGGGAAAGGCCCGGCATACCTTTTTGTTCCCCCCCCCCTATATTTAAGAAATTATTTCCTATAGTCGACCCCAGAAAGGACTTATGGCAGACAGTCCCCAAGGTCGAGGGGGCGGTTTCTACTCTAAACAAACGCACTACTATTCCTATCGAATATAGTTGTGCTTTCAAAGATCCTATGGATAAGAAATTGGAGGGTTTGCTTAAAAAGATTTTTGTACAGCAAGGTTACCTTCTACAACCAATTTCATGCATTGTTCCTGTCACTACGGCAGCGTGTTTCTGGTTCGAGGAACTAGAAAAATCGCTCCGTAAAGAATCTTCGTATGAGGAGGTTATGGACAGAGTTCAAGCACTTAAATTGGCTAACTCTTTTGTTTTAGATGCCGCTTTGCAATTAGCTAGATTAGCGGCGAAAAATTCAGGGTTTGCTGTCGTGGCGTGCAGAGTGCTTTGGCTAAAGTCTTGGTCAGCGGATGTGTCTTCCAAGAAAAAATTGCTTAACATTCCTTTCAAAGGTAAAACATTATTTGGACCTGATTTGAAAGAGATTATTTCAGACATCACTGGGGGAAAGGGCCACGCCCTCCCACAGGATAGGTCTTTTAAGGCTAATAATAAGCCTAATTTTCGTCCCTTTCGCAGAAACGGACCAGTCTCTAATTCTGTATCCTCTAAGCAAGAGGGTAATACTTCACAACCCAAACCAGCCTGGAAACCAATGCAAGGCTGGAACAAGGGTAAGCAGGCCAAGAAGCCTACAACTGCTACCAAAACAGCATGAAGGGATAGCGCCCGATCCGGGACCGGATCTAGTGGGGGGCAGACTTTCTCTCTTTGCTCAGGCTTGGGCAAGAGATGTTCAGGATCCTTGGGCGCTAGAAATAGTTTCTCAAGGTTATCTCCTGGAATTCAAGGAACTACCCCCAAGGGGAAGGTTCCACAGGTCTCAATTATCTTCAAACCAAATAGAGACAGGCATTCTTACATTGTGTAGAAGACCTGTTAAAGATGGGAGTGATACATCCAGTTCCAATAAGAGAACAAGGAATGGGATTTTATTCCAATCTGTTCATAGTTCCCAAAAAAGAGGGAACATTCAGACCAATTTTGGATCTGAAGATCCTAAACAAATTTCTCAGGGTACCATCGTTCAAAATGGAAACTATTCGAACGATCCTACCTACTATCCAGGAAAATCAATTTATGACTACCGTGGATTTAAAGGATGCGTACCTACATATTCCTATCCACAAGGAACATCATCAGTTCCTAAGGTTCGCTTTTCTGGACAAGCATTACCAGTTTGTGGCTCTTCCATTTGGATTAGCCACTGCTCCAAGGATTTTCACAAAGGTACTAGGGTCCCTTCTAGCGGTTCTAAGACCAAGGGGCATTGCAGTAGTACCTTACTTGGACGACATCCTGATTCAAGCGTCGTCCCTGTCAAAAGCAAAGGCTCATACGGACATCGTCCTAGCCTTTCTCAGATCTCACGGATGGAAGGTGAACAAAGAAAAAAGTTCTCTGTCCCCGTCAACAAGAGTTCCCTTCTTGGGAACAATAATAGATTCCTTAGAAATGAGGATTTTTCTGACAGAGGTCAGAAAATCAAAACTTCTAAGCTCTTGTCAAGTACTTCATTCTGTTCCTCGTCCTTCCATAGCGCAGTGCATGGAAGTAATCGGATTGATGGTTGCAACAATGGACATAGTTCCTTTTGCACGAATTCATCTAAGACCATTACAACTGTGCATGCTCAGACAGTGGAATGGGGATTATACAGACTTGTCTCCGACGATTCAAGTAGATCAAAAGACCAGAGATTCACTCCGTTGGTGGCTGACCCTGGACAATCTGTCACAGGGAATGAGCTTCCGCAGACCAGAGTGGGTCATTGTCACGACCGACGCCAGCCTAGTGGGCTGGGGCGCGGTCTGGGAATCCCTGAAAGCTCAGGGTCTATGGTCTCGGGAAGAGTCTCTTCTCCCGATAAACAT
Organism: Bombina bombina; assembly: GCF_027579735.1. Taxonomy (NCBI): domain Eukaryota; kingdom Metazoa; phylum Chordata; class Amphibia; order Anura; family Bombinatoridae; genus Bombina; species Bombina bombina. The sequence continues at coordinate 1,070,450,494 of NC_069501.1, read as the reverse complement.
TCTGGAACTGAGAGCGATATTCAATGCTCTCAGAGCTTGGCCTCAACTAGCAAAGGCCAAATTCATAAGATTTCAGTCAGAAAACATGACGACCGTTGCATATATCAATCATCAGGGGGGAACAAGGACTTCCCTGGCGATGAAAGAAGTGACCAAGATAATTCAATGGGCGGAGGATAACTCCTGCCACTTGTCTGCGATCCACATCCCAGGAGTGGAAAATTGGGAAGCGGATTTTCTGAGTCGTCAGACATTCCATCCGGGGGAGTGGGAACTCCATCCGGAAATCTTTGCCCAAATAACTCAATTATGGGGCATTCCAGACATGGATCTGATGGCGTCTCGTCAGAACTTCAAGGTTCCTTGCTACGGGTCCAGATCCAGGGATCCCAAGGCGACCCTAGTAGATGCACTAGTAGCACCTTGGACCTTCAACCTAGCTTATGTATTCCCACCGTTTCCTCTCATCCCCAGGCTGGTAGCCAGGATTAATCAGGAGAGGGCCTCGGTGATCTTGATAGCTCCTGCGTGGCCACGCAGGACTTGGTATGCAGACCTGGTCAATATGTCATCGGCTCCACCATGGAAGCTACCTTTGAGACAGGACCTTCTTGTTCAGGGTCCATTTGAACATCCGAATCTGGTTTCCCTCCAACTGACGGCTTGGAGATTGAACGCTTGATTTTATCAAAGCGTGGGTTTTCAGATTCTGTAATAGATACTCTGATTCAGGCTAGAAAGCCTGTAACTAGAAAAATTTTACCATAAAATATGGAAAAAATATATCTGTTGGTGTGAATCTAAAGGATTCCCATGGAACAAGATAAAAATTCCTAAGATTCTATCCTTTCTACAAGAAGGTTTGGAGAAAGGATTATCTGCAAGTTCTCTGAAGGGACAGATCTCTGCTTTATCTGTTTTACTTCACAAAAGACTGGCAGCTGTGCCAGATGTTCAAGCATTTGTTCAGGCTCTGGTTAGGATCAAGCCTGTTTACAGACCTTTGACTCCTCCCTGGAGTCTAAATCTAGTTATTTCAGTTCTTCAAGGGGTTCCGTTTGAACCCTTACATTCCGTAGATATTAAGTTATTATCTTGGAAAGTTTTGTTTTTGGTTGCAATTTCTTCTGCTAGAAGAGTTTCAGAGTTATCTGCTCTGCAGTGTTCTCCGCCCTATCTGGTGTTCCATGCAGATAAGGTGGTTTTGCGTACTAAGCCTGGTTTTCTTCCAAAGGTTGTTTCCAACAAAAATATTAACCAGGAGATAGTTGTACCTTCTTTGTGTCCGAATCCAGTTTCAAAGAAGGAACGTTTGTTACACAATTTGGACGTAGTCCGTGCTCTAAAATTCTATTTAGAGGCTACTAAAGATTTCAGACAAACATCTTCCTTGTTTGTTGTTTATTCTGGTAAAAGGAGAGGTCAAAAAGCGACTTCTACCTCTCTTTCCTTTTGGCTTAAAAGCATTATCCGATTGGCTTATGAGCCTGCCGGACGGCAGCCTCCTGAAAGAATCACAGCTCACTCCACTAGGGCTGTGGCTTCCACATGGGCCTTCAAGAACGAGGCTTCTGTTGACCAGATATGTAAGGCAGCGACTTGGTCTTCACTGCACACTTTTGCCAAATTTTACAAATTTGATACTTTTGCTTCTTCGGAGGCTATTTTTGGGAGAAAGGTTTTGCAAGCCGTGGTGCCTTCCATTTAGGTGACCTGATTTGCTCCCTCCCTTCATCCGTGTCCTAAAGCTTTGGTATTGGTTCCCACAAGTAAGGATGACGCCGTGGACCGGACACACCAATGTTGGAGAAAACAGAATTTATGCTTACCTGATAAATGACTTTCTCCAACGGTGTGTCCGGTCCACGGCCCGCCCTGGTTTTTTAATCAGGTCTGATGAATTATTTTCTCTAACTACAGTCACCACGGTATCATATGGTTTCTCCTATATATATTTCCTCCTGTCCGTCGGTCGAATGACTGGGGTGGGCGGATCCTAGGAGGGATCATGTGACCAGCTTTGCTGGGACTCTTTGCCATTTCCTGTTGGGGAAGAGAATATCCCACAAGTAAGGATGACGCCGTGGACCGGACACACCGTTGGAGAAAGTAATTTATCAGGTAAGCATAAATTCTGTTTTTTTTATTCATGATTTAGATAGAACATACAATTTTAAACAACTTTCTAATTTACTTCTATTATCATATTTTCTTTGTTTTCTTGTTATCCTTATTTGAAAAGCAGAAATGTAAGCTTTTTAATTTTATCCAAGTGGGGGTTTCTCTGATTCGGTCATAGATACCTTACTTCAGGCGCGTAAGCCTGTAACTAGGAACATTTACCATAAGATATGGCGCAAATATCTTTTATTGGTGTGAATCCAAAGGCTACTCATGGAGTAGAGTTAGGATTCCCAGGATTGTGTATTTTCTCCAAGATGGATTGGAGAAGGGTTCATCAGCAAATTCCTTAAAGGGGCAGATTTCTGCCTTATCTATTTGTTGCACAAGCGTCTGGCAGAAGTACCAGATATTCAATCCTTTTGTCAGGTTTTGATTAGAATCGGGCCTGTTTAAATTCAAACTCCATGGAGGAGCAATTGGTTTAGTTATTAAAGTTCTGCAAGGGGTTTCGTTTGAACCTATGCATTCCATAGATATTAAGTTGTTATCTTGGAAAGTTTTATTTCTTGTTGCCATTTCTTCTGCTCGAAGAGTGTCTGAGCCTTCGGAATTATAATATAATTCACCTTACCTTATTTTTTAATTGGATAAGGTGGTTTTACGTACTTAACTTGGTTTTCTTCCTGAGGTTGTTTCAGACAAGAACATTGATCAGTAGATTGTTGTTCCTTCCTTGGCGACACAGTACTTTTCGTGCCTTTCGAAATTTCACGGGAGTTTCCTCTTCCGCTAAACAGGAAGGGAATTATTCACAAACCAAGTCCACTTGGAGACCCAACCAGTCCTGAAACAAGGGTAAACAATCCAAGAAGCCTGCTGCTGCTACAAAGTCAGCATGAAGGGTCGGCCCCCGATTTGGGACCGAATCTGGTGGGGGGCAGACTATCTCTCTTCGCCCAGGCCTGGATAAGAGATGTTCAGTATCCCTGAACACTGGAAATTGTGTCTCAGGGATATTAGTTGGAGTTCAGAAACTCTTCCCCCAGAGGAAGGTTTCTTCTTTCAAGATTGTCTGCAAACCGGATAAAAAGAGGCGTTCTTACATTGTGTAGGAAACCTTGCTTCTATGGGAGTAATACGTCCCGTTCCAATACAGGGTCAGGGGTTTTATTCAAATCTTTTTGTAGTTCCCAAAAAAGAGGGAACGTTCTGACCTATTCTAGACCTCAAAAGTCTAAACAAGTTCCTCAGAGTTCCATCCTTCAAGATGGAAACTATCCGTACCATTCTTCCATTGATCCAGGAGGGTCAATTTATGACTACCGTGGATCTAAAGGATGCATATCTACATGTTCCTATCCACAAAGGTCACAAGTCCCTCCGTTTTGCCTTTCTGGACAACCATTTTCAGTTCGTGGCTCTTCCTTTCGGTCTGGCCACGGCACCCAGAATCTTCACAAAGGTTCTAGGGTCTCTGCTGGCAGTTCTCAGGCCTCGGGGCACTGCAGTGGTGCCTTATCTGGATGATATTCTGATCCAGGCGTAGTCTAATCCGCTAACAGTCTCATACCAACATTGTTCTGTCCTTTCTAAGGACTCACGGGTGGAAGGTGAATATAGAAAAGAGTTCACTAGTTCCACAGACAAGGGTTCCTTTTCTGGGAACTCTAATAGACTCCTTGGCTATGAAAATCTTTTTGACTGAGGTTAGAAAGTTAAAGATTCTGAATACATGCCGATCCTTTCAGTCCAATCCTCGGCCGTCAGTGGCTCAGTGCATGGAGGCAATTGGATTGATGGTGGCGGCAATGGACATCATTCCGTTTGCTCGTTTTCATCTCAGACCTCTGCAATTGAGCATGCTCAGACAGTGGAATGGAGATTATGCAGATTGGTCTCGATAGATAGATCTAGATCAGGAGACAAGAGACTCTGCTGGGTGTGGCAGGATCATCTGCCCCAAGGGACGTGCTTCTGCAGACCCTTATGGGTGATAGTGACAACGGACGCCTGTCTACTAGGATGGGGTGCAGTCTGGAATTCCCTGAAGGCTCAGGGTGTGTGGACTCTGTCGGAGTCAATACTTCCAATCAATATTCTGGAGTTGAGGGCAATATTCAATGCTCTTCAGACTCTGCCTCAGTTGGCCTCGGCCAAATTCATCCGATTTCAGTCAGACATCACGACTGTGGCTTACATCAATCCTAGGGAAGGAACAAGTAGTTCCTTAGCGATGACAGAAGTATCCAAGATAATTCGGTGGGCGGAGGCTCACTCTTATCTGTCAGCAATCTACATCCCAGGAGTGGACAACTGGGAAGCGTATTTTTTGAGCAGACAGACGTTTCATCCGGGGGAATGGGAACTTCATTCGGAGGTCTTTGCCACCCTGATTCTCAGATGGGGCAGGCCGGAACAGGCTCTCGTGACGTCTCGTCAGAATGCCAAGCTCCCGAGATACGGATCCAGGTCCAGGGAACCTCGGGCCGAACTGAAAGATGTCTTGGCAGTGCCTTGGTCGTTCAACCTAGCTTATGTGTTAACACCTTTTGCTCTCCTTTCCCGGGTGATTGCTCAAATTATACAGAAGAGGGCTTCAGTGATTATCATCACTCCTGCGTGGCCTCGCAGGTCTTGGTATGCCGATCTGGTGGACATATCTCTGCCACCGTGGAAGCTTCCATTGAGGCAGGACCTTCTCATTCAGGGACCCTTCCATTATCCAACTCTAATTTATCTACAGCTGCCTGCTTGGAGATTGAACACTTTCCTTTTATCTAAGCGAGGGTTCTCTGGTTCGGTCATTACTACTTTGATTCAGGCACGTAAAATTACCATAAGGTATGGCGTAAATATCTTTATTGGTGCGAATCCAAGGGCTACTCATGGAGTAAAATTAGGATTCCATAGGATTTTATCCTTTCTCCAAGAAGATTTGGAGAAAGGGTTATCAGCAAGTTCCTTACAGGGACAGATTTCTGCTTTGTCTATTTTGTTACACAAACGTCTGGCAGTTATTCCGGATGTTCAATCCTTTTGTCAGGCTCTGACTAGAATCAGACCCGTGTTTAGACCAATTGCTCCTCCTTGGAGTTTGAATTTAGTTCTTTATGTTCTTCAAGGGGTTCCGTTTGAACTTATGCATTCGATAGATATTATGTTATCTTGGAAAGTGTTATTTTGGGTTGTTATTTCTTCTGCTCGCAGAGTTCTGAGCTTTCAGCATTACAATGCGATTCTCCTGATCTTATTTTTCATTCCGATAAGGTTGTGTTGTGTACCAAGCCTGGTTTTCTTCCTAAGGTTGTTTTCTAACAAGAATATTAATAAGGAAATTGTTGTTCCTTCATTATGTCCTAATCCTCCTCCTAGAAGGAGCGTCTGTTACAGAATTTTGACGTAGTATGTGCCCTGAAGTTCTACTTGCAGGCGACTAAGGAATTTCGTCAGTCATCTTCATTGTTTGTTGTCTTTTCTGGGAAACGTAGGGGTCAGAAAGCTACTGCTACCTCTTTCTTTTTGGCTAAAGAGTATCGTCCGTTTTGCATATGAGACTGCTGGACAGCTGCTTCCTGAACGAATTTCAGCCCATTCCCCTAGGGCTATAGCTTCCTCATGGGCGTTTTAAAAATGATGCTTCTGTTGAACAGATTTGCAAGGCTGCAACTTGCTCGTCTCTTCACACTTTTTCCAAATTTGATACTTTTGCCTCATCCGAGGCTGTTTTTGGGAGAAAGGTTCTTCTAGCAGTGGTGCCTTCCGTTTAGGTTCCTGTCTTGTCCCTCCCTTTCATCCATGTCCTATAGCTTTGGTATTGTATCCCATAAGTAAGGATGAAATCCGTGGACTCGTCATATCTTGTAAAAGAAAACGAAATTTATGCTTACCTGATAAATTTTTATTTCTTTTACGATAATACGAGTCCACGGCCCACCCTGTTGTTTTCTAAGACAGGTCTTTATTTTTATTAAACTTCAGTCACCTCTGCACCTTGGCTTTTCCTTTCTCTTCCTAACTTCGGTTGAATGACTGGAGGGGGAGGGAAGGGAGGGGCTATTTATACAGCTCTGTTGTGGTGCTCTTTGCCTCCTCCTGCTGACTAGGAGGCGATTTCCCATAAGTAAGGATTAAATCCGTCGACTCGTCATATAAACTCGTCATAAAAGAAATAAATTTATCAGGTATGCATAAATTTCCTTTTTGCTACACAAACGTCTGGCAGATGTTCAATCTTTTTGTCAGACTCTGACTAGAATCAGGCCTGTGTTTAGACCAATTGCTCCTCCTTGGAGTTTGAATTTAGTTCTTAAGGTTCTTCAAGGGGTTCCGTTTGAACCTATGCATTCCATAGATATTAAGTTACCTTGGAAAGTTTTATTTTTGGTTGCTATTTCTTCTGCTCGCAGAGTTTCTAAACTTTCGGCATTTCAATGTGATTCTCCTTATCTTATTTTCCATTCTGATAAGGTGGTGTTAGGTACCAAACCTGGTTTCCTTCCTAAGGTTGTTTCTAATAAGAATATTAATCAGGAAATTGTTGTTCCTTCCTTGTGTCCTAATCCTTCTAAGAAGGAGTGGCTGTTACATAATTTGGACATGGTCCGTGCTTTAAAGTTTTACTTACAGGCCACTAAGGATTTTCGTAAATCTTCTTCCCTGTTGTGTTTTCTGGGAAGCGTAGGGGTCCGAAAGCTATGGCTCCCTCTTTCATTTTGGCTGACGAGTATCATTCGGTTTGCATATGAGACTGCTGGACAGCAGCCTCCTGCACAAATTGCGGCTCATTCCACTAGAGCTGTGACTTCCTCATGGGCATTCAAAAATGATGCTTCTGTTGAACCGATTTGCAAAGCTGCAACTTGGTTGTCTCTTCACACTTTTTCCAAATTTTCCAAATTCGATACTTTTGCCTCGTCTGAGGCTGTTTTTGGGAGGAAAGTTCTTCAAGCAGTAGTGCCTTCCGTTTAGGTTTCCTGTCTTGTCCCTGCCGTTTCATCAGTGTACTATAGCTTTGGTATTGTATCCCACAAGTAAGGATGGAATCCGTGGACTCATCGTATCTTGTAAAAGGAAATTTATTCTTACCTGATAAATTTGTTTATTTTACGATACGATGAGTCCACGGCCCACCTTGTTTTTATGAGACAGGTCTTTATTTTTGTTAAACTTCAGTCACCTCTGCACCTTGGCTTTTCCTTTCTCTTCCTAACTTCGGTCGAATGACTGGAGTGGGAGGGAAGGGAGGAGCTATATATACAACTCTGCTGTGGTGCTCTTTGCCGCCTCCTGCTGATAAGGAGGTGATATCCCACAAGTAAGAATGAAATCTGTGGACTCTTCGTATCGTAAAAGAAACAAATTTATCAGGTAAGAATTAATTTCCTTTTTCCCCCTGAACGTTTCTAACATAACTGAAGGGAGTCTTACCCCTCGTTAGGTTAGGCCCAAGATGGGCAGAGTTATGTTGCGCGGCATGTTTGCGTGCCATTGTTTGGGCCATCTGTGCTCTCTAAAGGCTTTACTCAGTATTTCTAGCTGGATGGGAGGTTTTGTTTATTATGGCCGCCATAATTCTCCCTGCATTACTATAGCCGCGCGGGAGATTTATTTCGTCATGCCCGCGGTGGGCGGAGCTATTCTACGCAGTCTTTGTTCCTATCTGTTGGATCGGATATTTATAGTGGGTTTTTCTCTGCTGCGTTTGTTGTCACGCAGCAAAGAGACTTTGCTCTGACTTTCGGATTTTTTCCCCGGATACTAGACAGTTGCCTTCTATATTGTGAGCAATACAGTGTCAAGTCTCATCAGGTTTTCTGAGGTTTGGGGGTGGAAGTTTTTTTCTACTCGGCAGAATAACTAGTTACTGTTTAAAATTAAGGAGACAGTAAAGCTTTTTATACAGAACAGTAAACTTTTTCAGTTTAACAGTTAGACAGTAAGAGTTTGTGTTAATTTTTATTAAGAAAATACAGCTGTTTATTTGTGTAAATTCATCCTTTGTGACTTAGGATGGTACAAAAGCACACAACAATAGTTACCTATTAAGATAAAGAGACAGTAGCTTGTTTTTATGTGTAAATTTTATTTAAAAAAAAAAAAAATCAGAACCTACTCCCTCTGAAGCAATTGCTGTTTAGGATTCTGTTGACAATGATCAAGTTATGCCACAAATTTCTCCTTTAGTGTCCCACAAAAAATTTATGGCCCGTATGCAGTGCCCTGCGCTTCCTTTTTTTACTCCACTTGGAGTTGTGATGCATTATGTTTTTCCCATGAGGAAGAAAACATTGCTAGAGGAATTACTTCAGTAGTTGCTATTCCTAATGGTTCCTCCATGTTACTGAAGGATACTTTGGGGAGTTTTCTCCAACATTGGTGTGTCCGGTCCACGGCGTCATCCATAACTTGTGGGAATATTCTCCTCCCCAACAGGAAATGGCAAAGAGCACAGCAAAAGCTGCCCATATAGTCCCTCCCAGGCTCCGCCCCCCCAGTCATTCTCTTTGCCGCTCTGAACAAGTAGCATCTCCACGGAGATGGTGAAGAGTATGTGGTGTTTAGTTGTAGTTTTTTATTCTTCTGTCAAGAGTTTGTTATTTTAAAATAGTGCTGGTATGTACTATTTACTCTGAAACAGAAAGAGATGAAGAGTTCTGTTTATAAGAGGAGTATGATTTTAGCAGCAGTAACTAAAATCAATTGCTGTTCCCACACAGGACTGTTGAGCTGAGAGAACTTCAGTTGGGGGGAACAGTTTGCAGACTTTTCTGCTTAAGGTATGACTAGCCATTTTTCTAACAAGACTGTGTAATGCTGGAAGGCTGTCATTTTTCCCTCATGGGGATCGGTAAGCCATTTTCTTAGACTCAAACAGAATAAAGGGCTTATTATGGGCTATAAACTGGTAGACACTTTTATGGGCTAAATCGATTGCTTTATTTAGGTATTATATGCAGTTTGAAGTTGAATTTCACACTTTATAACTTTGGGGAACGTTTTTTACGCCAGGCACTTGTTTAGACACCTTCCCAGTCAGGAAGGGCCTTTCTCTGTAGTAGGCAGAGCCTCATTTTCGCGCCATTACTGCGCAGTTACTTTTGAGAACAGTACATGCAGCTGCATGTGTGTGGGTCTGGAATTCACTGAAAAGGTTCCTAGAAGGCTTCATTTGGCATCGTATACCCCCCTGGGATTGGTGAAGTCGCAGCAAAGGCTGGGGCTGGGACTGTAAGGGGGTTAAAATTGTAAACTTTGAATGCTTTAAGACACTGTGGTGAAAATTTGGTAAAGATTGGATAATTCCTTCATAGTTTTTCACATATTCAGTAATAAAGTGTGCCCTGTTTAATATTTAAAGAGACAGTAACGGTTTTGTTTTAAAACGGTTTTTGTGCTTTATTAACCAGTTTAAGCCTGTTTAACATGTCTGTGCCTTCAGATAGATCATGTTCTGTATGTATGGAAGCCAATGTGACTCCCCCTTTCTCCAACATTGGAGTGTCCGGTCCACGGCGTCATCCTTACTTGTGGGAATATCTCTTCCCCAACAGGAAATGGCAAAGAGTCCCAGCAAAGCTGGCCATATAGTCCCTCCTAGGCTCCGCCCACCCCAGTCATTCTCTATGCCGTTGCACAGGCAACATCTCCACGGAGATGGTTAAGAGTATGTGGTGTTTAAATGTAGTTTTTTTTATTCTACTATCAAGAGTTTGTTATTTTAAAATAGTGCTGGTATGTACTATTTACTCTGAAACAGAAAAGGATGAAGATTTCTGTTTGTGAGAGGAAGATGATTTTAGCAGACAGTAACTAAAATCGATTGCTGTTTCCACATAGGACTGTTGAGATGAAGTAACTTCAGTTGGGGGAAACAGTTAGCAGACTTTTCTGCTTAAGGTATGACTAGCCATATTTCTAACAAGACTGTGTAATGCTGGAAGGCTGTCATTTCCCCTCATGGGGACCGGTAAGCCATTTTCTTAGTTTCAAACAGAATAAAGGGCTTAATATGGGCTATAAAACTGGTAGACACTTTTATGGGCTAAATCGATTGCTTTATTTGGACATTTTATACATGTTTATGCTGATAATTCACACTTATAAACTTGGGGAACGTTTTTTAACGTCAGGCACTATGTTAGACACCTTTTCCAGTCAGGGAGGGCCTTCCCAGTTGTAGGCTGGGCCTCATTTTCGCGCCATTACTGCGCAGTTGTTTTTGAGAGCAAGACATGCAGATGCATGTGTGAGGACCTGAAAGTGCTTGGAAAACTTTCTAGAAGGCGTCATTTGGTATCGTATTCCCCTCTGGGCTTGGTTAGGTCACAGCAAAGGCTGTAGCTGGGACTGTATAGGGGTTAAATTTGTAAACGGCTCCGGTTCCGTTATTTTAAGGGTTAAAGCTCTGAAAATTGGTATGCAATACTTTTAATGCTTTAAGACACTGTGGTGAAATTTCGTTAAATTTTGAACAATTCCTTAATACTTTTTCACATATTCAGTAATAAAGTGTGCTCTGTTTAAAATTTAAAGAGACAGTAACGGTTTTGTTTTAGATCGGTTTTTGTGCTTTATTGACAAGTTTAAGCCTGTTTAACATGTCTGTGCCTTCGAATAAGTTATGTTCTACATGTATGAAAGCCAATGTGTCTCCCCTTTCAAAATTGTGTGATAATTGTGCCATAGCGTCCAAACAAAGTAAGGACAGTACTGCCACAGATAATGAAATTGCCCAAGATGATTCCTCAGATGAGGGGAGTAGACATGATACTACATCATCTCCTACTGTGTCTACACCAGTTTTGCCCATGCAGGAGGCCCCTAGTACATCTAGCGCGCCAATGCTTATTACCATGCAACAATTGACGGCTGTAATGGATAACTCCATAGCAAATATTTTATCCAAAATGCCTGTATATCAGAGAAAGCGCGATTGCTCTGTTTTACACACTGAAGAGCAGGAGGGCGCTGATAATAATTGTTCTGTCATACCCTCACACCAATCTGAAGTGGCCATGAGGGAGGTTTTGTCAGAAGGGGAAATTTCAGATTCAGAAAAAATTTCTCAACAAGCTGAACCTGATGTTGTGACATTTAAATTTAAATTAGAACATCTCCGCGCACTGCTTAAGGAGGTGTTATCTACTCTTGATGATTGTGACAACTTGGTCATTCCAGAGAAATTATGCAAGATGGACAAGTTTCTAGAGGTTCCGGTGCACCCAGACGCTTTTCCTATACCCAAGCGGGTGGCGGACATAGTGAATAAAGAGTGGGAGAAGCCCGGCATACCTTTTGTCTCCCCCCCCCCCCCCCCCTATATTTAAGAAATTATTTCCTATGGTCGACCCCAGAAAGGACTTATGGCAGACAGTCCCTAAGGTCGAGGGGGCAGTTTCTACTCTAAACAAGCGAACTACTATTCCTATCGAGTATAGTTGTGCTTTCAAAGATCCTATGGATAAAAAATTGGAAGGTTTGCTTAAAAAGATTTTTGTACAGCAAGGTTACCTTCTACAACCCATTTCGTGCATTGTTCCTGTCACTACAGCAGCGTGGTTCTGGTTCGATTAACTAGAAAAGTCGCTCAGTAGAGACTCCATATGAGGAAGTTATGGATAGAGTTCATGCACTTAAGTTGGCTAACTCTTTTATTCTAGATGCCGCATTGCAATTAGCTAGATTAGCGGCGAAAAATTCAGGGTTTGCAATTGTGGCGCGCAGAGCGCTTTGGCTAAAGTCTTGGTCAGCTGATGTATCATCCAAGACAAAATTACTTAACATCCCTTTCAAAGGTAAAACTCTCTTTGGGCCAGAATTGAAAGAAATTATTTCAGACATCACTGGGGGTAAGGGCCATGCCCTCCCACAAGATAGGCCTTTCAAGGCTAAGAATAAGTCTAATTTTTGTTCCTTTCGCAATTTCAGGAACGGACCGGCCTCCAACTCTGCAGCCTCTTGACAAGAGGGTAACGCTTCCCAGACTAAACCAGCTTGGAAACCGATGCAAGGCTGGAACAAGGGTAAACGGGCCAAGAAGCCTGCTGCTGCTACCAAGACAGCATGAAGGAGTAGCCCCCGATCCGGGACCGGATCTAGTAGGGGGCAGACTCTCTCTCTTTGCTCAGGCTTGGGCAAGAGATGTTCAGGATCCCTGGGCACTAGAAATAGTTTCACAGGGTTATCTTCTGGAATTCAGGGAACTACCCCCAAGGGGAAGGTTCCACATGTCTCACTTATCCTTAAACCAAATAAAGAGACAGTCGTTCTTACATTGTGTAGAAGACCTGTTAAAGATGGGAGTGATACACCCTGTTCCAATGACGGAACAAGGAATGGGATTTTACTCAAATCTGTTCGTAGTTCCCAAAAAAGAGGGAACCTTCAGACCAATTCTGGATTTAAAGATCCTAAACAAATTTCTCAGAGTACCATCGTTCAAAATGGAAACCATTCGAACGATTCTACCCACTATCCAGGAAGGTCAATTTATGACTACCGTGGATCTAAAGGATGCGTACCTACATATTCCTATCCACAAAGAACATCATCAGTTCCTAAGGTTCGCCTTTCTGGACAAACATTACCAGTTTGTGGCCCTCCCATTCGGGTTAGCCACTGCTCCAAGAATTTTCACAAAGGTACTCGGGTCCCTTCTAGCGGTTCTAAGACCGAGGGGCATTGCAGTAGTACGGTACTTGGACGACATTCTAATACAAGCGTCGTCCCTTTCAAAAGCAAAGGCTCATACAGACATCGTTCTGGCCTTTCTCAGATCTCACGGATGGAAGGTGAACATAGAAAAAAGTTCTCTGTCTCCGTCAACAAGAAGTTCCCTTCTTGGGAACAATAATAGATTCCTTAGAAATGAGGATTTTTCTGACAGATGTCAGAAAGTCAAAACTTCTAAGCACTTGTCAAGTTCTTCACTCTGTTCCACGTCCTTCCATAGCTCAGTGCATGGTAGTAGTAGGGTTGATGGTTGCAGCAATGGACATAGTTCCTTTTGCACAAATTCATCTAAGACCATTACAACTGTGCATGCTCAAACAGTGGAATGGGGACTATACAGACTTGTCTTCAATTGATTCAAGTAGATCAGAAGACCAGAGATTCACTCCGTTGGTGGCTGACCCTGGACCATCTATCCCAGGGAATGAGCTTTCGCAGACCAGAGTGGGTCATTGTCACGACCGACGCCAGTCTAGTGGGCTGGGGCGCGGTCTGGGAATCCCTGAAAGCTCAGGGACTATGGTCTCGGGAAGAGTCTCTTCTCCCGATAAACATTCTGGAACTAAGAGCGATATTCAATGCTCTCAGGGCTTGGCCTCAGCTTGCAAAGGCCAGATTCATAAGATTCCAATCAGACAACATGACGACTGTTGCGTATATCAATCAGGGGGGAACAAGGAGTTCCCTAGCGATGAAAGAAGTGACCAAAATAATACAATGGGCGGGGGATCACTCCTGCCACCTATCTGCAATCCACATCCCAGGTGTGGGAAACTGGGAAGCGGATTATCTGAGTCGTCAGACATTCCATCCGGGGGAGTGGGAACTCCACCCGGAGATCTTTGCCCAGTTGACTCAATTATGGGGCATTCCAGACATGGATCTGATGGCATCTCGTCAGAACTTCAAGGTTCCTTGCTACGGGTCCAGATCCAGGGATCCCAAGGCGACTCTAGTGGATGCACTAGTAGCACCTTGGACCTTCAACCTAGCTTATGTGTTTCCACCGTTTCCTCTCATTCCCAGGCTGGTAGCCAGGATCAAACAGGAGAGGGCCTCGTGATCTTGATAGCTCCTGCGTGGCCACGCAGGACTTGGTATGCAGACCTGGTGAATGTCATCGGTTCCACCATGGAAGCTACCTTTGCGACAGGACCTTCTTGTTCAGGGTCCATTCGAACATCCAAATCTGATCTCCCTCCAGCTGACGGCTTGGAGATTGAACGCTTGATTCTATCAAAGCGTGGGTTTTCAGATTCTGTGATAGATACTCTGGTTCAGGCCAGAAAACCGGTAACTAGAAAGATTTACCATAAAATATGGAAAAGATATATCAATTGGTGTGAATCCAAGGGATTCCCATGGAATAAGATAAAAATTCCTAAGATTCTTTCCTTTCTGCAGGAAGGTTTGGAGAAAGGATTATCTGCGAGTTCTCTAAAGGGACAGATTTCTGCTTTATCTGTCTTACTACACATCTGTGCCAGATGTTCAAGCATTTGTTCAGGCTCTGGTTAGGATAAAGCCTGTTTACAGACCTTTGACTCCTCCCTGGAGTCTAAATCTAGTTCTTTCAGTTCTTCAAGGGGTTCCGTTTGAACCTCTACATTCCATAGATATTAAGTTATTATCTTGGAAAGTTTTGTTTTTTGGTTGCTATTTCTTCTGATAGAAGAGTTTCAGAGTTATCTGCTCTGCAGTGTACTCCGCCCTATCTGGTGTTCCATTCAGATAAGGTTGTTTTGCGTACTAAGCCTGGTTTTCTTCCAAAGGTTGTTTCCAACAAGAATATTAACCAGGAGATAGTTGTACCTTCTTTGTGTCCGAAACCAGTTTCAAAGAAGGAACGTTTGCTACACAATTTAGATGTAGTCCGTGCTCTAAAATTCTACTTAGAAGCTACAAAAGAGTTCAGACAAACATCTTCTCTGTTTGTCGTCTATTCTGGTAAAAGGAGAGGTCAAAAAGCAACTTCTACCTCTTTCCTTTTGGCTTAAAAGCATCATCCGATTGGCTTACGAGACTGCCAGACGGCAGCCTCCTGAAAGAATCACAGCTCACTCCACTAGGGCTGTGGCTTCCACATGGGCCTTCAAGAACGAGGCTTCTGTTGATCAGATATGTAAGGCAGCGACTTGGTCTTCACTGCACACTTTTGCCAAATTTTACAAATTTGATACTTTTGCTTCTTCGGAGGCTATTTTTGGGAGAAAGGTTTTGCAAGCTGTGGTGCCTTCCGTTTAGGTAACCTGATTTGCTCCCTCCCTTCATCCGTGTCCTAAAGCTTTGGTATTGGTTCCCACAAGTAAGGATGACGCCGTGGACCGGACACACCAATGTTGGAGAAAACAGAATTTATGCTTACCTGATAAATTACTTTCTCCAACGGTGTGTCCGGTCCACGGCCCGCCCTGGTTTTTTAATCAGGTCTGATAAATTATTTTCTCTAACTAGTCACCACGGTACCATATGGTTTCTCCTATATTTTTTTTCCTCCTGTCTGTCGGTCGAATGACTGGGGTGGGCGGAGCCTAGGAGGGACTATATGGCCAGCTTTGCTGGGACTCTTTGCCATTTCCTGTTGGGGAAGAGATATTCCCACAAGTAAGGATGACGCCGTGGACCGGACACACCGTTGGAGAAAGTAATTTATCAGGTAAGCATAAATTCTGTTTCTAATATGTGTGATAATTGTGCCATAGCGTCCAAACAAAGTACGGACAGTACTGTCACAAATTATAAAGTTGCCCAAGATGATGAAGGAAGTAGACATAGTTCTACATCATCTCCTTCTGTGTCTACACCAGTTTTGCCCACGCAGGAGACCCCTAGTACTTCTAGCGCGCCAATGCTTGTTACTATGCAACAATTGACGGCTGTAATGGATAACTCCATAGCAAATATTTTATCCAAAATGCCAGCATTTCAGAGAGAGCGCGATTGCTCTGTTTTAAACACTGTAGAGCAGGAGGGCGCTGATGATAATTTTTCTGTCATACCCTCACAACAATCTGAAGTGGCAATGAGGGAGGTTTTGTCAGATGGGGAAATTTCTGATACAGGAAGAATTTCTCAGCAGGCAGAACCTGATGTTGTGACATTTAAATTTAAATTAGAGCATCTCCGCGCATTGCTTAAGGAGGTGCTATCTACTCTGGATGATTGTGACAATCTGGTCATCCCAGAAAAATTGTGCAAGATGGACAAGTTCCTTGAGGTCCCGGTGCACCCTGATGCTTTTCCAATACCCAAACGGGTGGCGGACATAGTGAATAAGGAGTGGGAGAAGCCAGGCATACCTTTTGTCCCTCCTCCTATATTTAAGAAATTATTCCCTATGGTCGACCCCAGAAAGGACTTATGGCAAACAGTCCCTAAGGTCGAGGGGGCGGTTTCTACACTAGCCAAACGCACGACCATTCCTATTGAGGATAATTGTGCTTTCAAAGATCCTATGGATAAAAAATTGGAGGGTTTGCTTAAAAAGATTTTTGTACAGCAAGGTTACCTCCTTCAACCTATTTTGTGTATTATTCCTGTCACTACAGCAGCGTGGTTCTGGTTCGAAGAACTAGAAAAATCGCTCAGTAGGGAGACTCCGTATGAGGAAGTTATGGACAGAATTCACGCACTTAAGTTAGCTAATTCCTTTATTTTAGATGCCGCTTTGCAGTTAGCGAGATTAGTGTCGAAAAATTCAGGGTTTGCAATTGTGGCGCGCAGAGCGCTCTGGCTAAAGTCTTGGTCGGCGGATGTATCTTCCAAGACAAAATTGCTTAATATCCCTTTCAAAGGTAAGACCCTTTTTGGGCCAGAATTGAAAGAAATTATTTCAGACATCACTGGGGGTAAGGGCCATGCCCTCCCACAAGATAGGCCTTTCAAGGCTAAGAATAAGTCTAATTTTTGTTCCTTTCGCAATTTCAGGAACGGACCGGCCTCCAACTCTGCAGCCTCTTGACAAGAGGGTAACGCTTCCCAGACTAAACCAGCTTGGAAACCGATGCAAGGCTGGAACAAGGGTAAACAGGCCAAGAAGCCTGCTGCTGCTACCAAGACAGCATGAAGGAGTAGCCCCCGATCCGGGACCGGATCTAGTAGGGGGCAGACTCTCTCTCTTTGCTCAGGCTTGGGCAAGAGATGTTCAGGATCCCTGGGCACTAGAAATAGTCTCTCAGGGTTATCTTCTAGAATTCAAGGAACTACCCCCAAGGGGAAGGTTCCACATGTCTCGCTTATCTTCAAACCAAATAAAGAGACAGGCATTCTTACATTGTGTAGAAGACCTGTTAAAGATGGGAGTGATACACCCAGTTCCAACAGTGGAACAAGGTCAGGGGTTTTACTCAAACCTGTTTGTAGTTCCCAAAAAAGAGGGAACTTTCAGACCAATTCTGGATTTAAAAATTCTAAACAAATTTCTCAGAGTTCCATCGTTCAAAATGGAAACCATTCGAACAATTTTACCCACAATCCAGGAGGGTCAATATATGACTACCGTGGATTTAAAGGATGCGTACCTACATATTCCTATCCACAAAGATCATCAGTTCCTAAGGTTCGCCTTTCTGGACAAACATTACCAGTTCGTGGCTCTTCCGTTCGGTTTAGCCACTGCTTCCAGAATTTTCACAAAGGTGCTAGGGTCCCTTCTAGCGGTTCTAAGACCGAGGGGCATTGCAGTGGCACCTTACCTAGACGACATTCTAATTCAAGCGTCGTCTCTTTCCAAGGCAAAGGCTCATACAGACATTGTTCTAGCCTTTCTCAGATCTCACGGGTGGAAGGTGAAAGTAGAAAAGAGTTCCCGGTCTCCTTCGACAAGAGTTCCCTTCTTGGGAACAATAATAGATTCTTTAGAAATGAAGATTTTCCTGACAGATGTCAGAAAGTCAAAGCTTCTAAATGCTTGTCAAGTTCTTCACTGCAAGAACTTCACTGTTCTATTCTGCAGCCTTCCATAGCTCAGTGCATGGAAGTAGTAGGGTTGATGGTTGCAGCAATGGACATAGTTCCTTTTGCTCGAATTCATCTAAGACCATTACAACTGTGCATGCTCAAGCAGTGGAATGGGGACTATACAGACTTGTCTCCAATGATTCAAGTAGACCAGATGACCAGAGACTCACTCCGTTGGTGGCTGACCCAGGATCACCTGTCCCAGGGAATGAGCTTCCGCAGACCAGAGTGGGTCATCGTCACGACCGACGCCAGTCTATTAGGCTGGGGCGCGGTCTGGGATTCCCTGAAAGCTCAGGGTCTATGGTCTCGGGAAGAGTCTCTTCTCCCGATAAACATTCTGGAGCTGAGAGCGATATTCAATGCTCTCCGGGCTTGGCCTCAACTAGCGAAGGCCAGATTCATAAGATTCCTGTCAGACAACATGACGACTGTTGCTTACATCAACCATCAGGGGGGAACAAGGAGTTCCTTGGCGATGAGAGAGGTGTCCAAAATCATCAAATGGGCGGAGGATCACTCCTGCCACCTATCTGCAATCCACATCCCAGGAGTAGACAACTGGGAGGCGGATTATCTGAGTCGTCAGACTTTCCATCCGGGAACTTCACCCGGAGGTGTTTGCCCAGTTGACTCAATTATGGGGCATTCCAGACATGGATCTGATGGCGTCTCGTCAGAACTTCAAGGTTCCTTGCTACGGGTCCAGATCCAGGGATCCCAAGGCGACTCTAGTGGATGCATTAGTGGCGCCTTGGTCGTTCAACCTAGCTTATGAGTTTCCGCCATTCCCTCTCCTTCCCAGGCTGGTAGCCAGGATCAAACAGGAGAAGGCCTCTGTGATTTTGATAGCTCCTGCGTGGCCACGCAGGACTTGGTATGCAGACCTGGTGAATATGTCATCGGCTCCACCATGGAAGCTACCTTTGAGACAGGATCTTCTAGTGCAAGGTCCATTCGAACATCCAAATCTAGTTTCTCTCCAGCTGACTGCTTGGAAATTGAACGCTTGATTTTATCCAAGCGCGAGTTTTCGGATTCAGTGATAGATACTTTGGTCCAAGCCAGAAAACCCGTGACTAGAAAGATTTACCATAAAATATGGAAAAGATATATCTGTTGGTGTGAATCCAATGGATTCTCATGGAATAAGATTAAAATTCCCAGGATCCTCTCCTTTCGCCAAGAAGGTTTGGATAAGGGATTGTCAGCGAGTTCTCTAAAAGGACAGATTTCTGCTCTATCTGTCTTGTTACACAAACGACTGGCAGCTGTGCCAGATGTTCAAGCTTTTGTACAGGCTTTGGTCAGGATCAAGCCTGTTTACAGACCTTTGACTCCTCCCTGGAGTCTAAATTTAGTTCTTTCAGTTCTTCAAGGGGTTCCGTTTGAACCTCTACATTCCATAGATATTAAGTTATTATCTTGGAAAGTTCTGTTTTTGGTTGCTATTTCTTCTGCTAGATGAGTTTCTGAATTATCTGCTTTGCAGTGTGACCCACCCTATCTGGTGTTCCATTCAGATAAGGTTGTTTTGCGTACCAAGCCTGGTTTTCTTCCAAAAGTTGTTTCCAACAAGAATATTAACTAGGAAATAGTTGTTCCTTCTTTGTGTCCGAATCCAGTTTCAAAGAAGGAACGTTTGTTACACAATTTAGATGTAGTCCGGGCTTTAAAGTTCTATTTAGAAGCAACAAAGCATTTCAGACAAACTTCTTCTCTGTTTGTCGTTTATTCTGGTAAGAGGAGAGGTCAAAAAGCTACTGCTACCTCTTTCCTTCTGGCTGAAAAGCATCATCCGATTGGCTTACGAGACTGCCGGACGGCAGCCTCCTGAACGAATCACAGCTCACTCTACTAGGGCTGTGGCTTCCACATGGGCCTTCAAGAACGAGGCTTCTGTTGATCAGATATGTAAGGCAGCGACTTGGTCTTCTCTGCACACTTTTGCCAAATTCTACAAATTTGATACTTTTGCTTCCTCTGAGGCTATTTTTGGGAGAAAGGTTTTGCAAGCCGTGGTGCCTTCTGTTTAGGTAACCTGATTTGCTCCCTCCCTTCATCCGTGTCCTAAAGCTTTGGTATTGGTTCCCACAAGTTATGGATGACGCCGTGGACCGGACACACCAATGTTGGAGAAAACAGAATTTATGCTTACCTGATAAATTACTTTCTCCAACGGTGTGTACGATCCACGCCCCCCCCCCCCCCCCTGGTTTTTTAATCGGGTTTGAAAAATTTCTTTCTTTATACACTACAGTCACCACGGCACCCTATAGTTTCTCCTTTTTTTCTCCTATCCGTCGGTCGAATGACTGGGGAGGGCGGAGCCTGGGAGGGAATATATGGACAGCTTTTGCTGTGCTCTTTGCCATTTCCTGTTGGGGAGGAGAATATTCCCACAAGTTATGGATGTCGCCGTGGACCGGACACACCGTTGGAGAAAGTAATTTATCAGGTAAGCATAAATTCTGTTTTTTCACCATTCTGGGCGATTCCAACATAGTACGTTTAGTAAAGACATTCCCTATATTTGCAAACCGGTTTCCCATAGCCGACTCAGCTAAGTAGGTTGGACAAACATTCCCTAATGAGGGACGGAGTTGTTTCAACTTAACTAAATTAACTACTATACCCTTAGAGGATAGTTGGTCAGAGATTACAAGTGGGATGTACACCAGGGCATACAATGGCAACCAGCTGTGTACTTGGCTACCGTCACTAGTGTGACGGCATATTGGTTTGATGCATTTTCTGAGGCTACTAAGTCAGAATTTTTCCTGAATAAAATTCAGGAGAGGATAAAAGCTTTCAAATTGGCTAATTTCCTTTAATTCAATTTCTCCCCTTCAAGTTATCAATCTGGGAGCATAGGTTGCTCTGTTCCAGCGCATAGAGCCTTATGGTTAGAGCCTTGGGGACTCTTAAAGACTCGGACATGAAAATATTTCTGACGGAGGTCAGAAAAACAAAGATTCTAAATACCTGCCAAGCACTTCAGTCCATTCCTCGGCCATCAGTGGCTCATGGAGGTCATTGGATTAATGGTAGCGGCGATGGACATCATTCCGTTTGCCCGCTTTCATCTCAGACCACTGCAACTATGCATGCTCAGACAGTGGAATGGGGACTATGCAAATTTTATCTCCTCAGATAAATCTGGATCAAGAGACCAAAGACTCTCTCTCTTCTTTGGTGGTTGTCGCCGGATCATCTGTCCCAGGGGACGTGTTTCCGCAGACCCTTGTGGGTAATAGTGACAACGGACGCCAGTCTACTAGGCTGGGGTACAGTCTGGAATTCCCTGATGGCTCAGTTTTTGGACTCGGGTGGAGTCTCTACTTCCAATCAATATCCTCGAACTGAGAGCAATATTCAATGCGCTTCAGGCGTGGCCTCAGTTGGCTTCGGACAAATTCATCAGATTCCAGTCGGACAACATCACGACTGTGGCATATGTCAATCATCAGGGGGGAACGAGGAGTTCCTTAGCGATGACGGAAGTATCCAAGATAATCAGATGGGCGGAGGCCCACTCTTGTCATCTATCGGAAATCTACATCCCAGGGGTAGAAAACTGGGAAGTGGATTTTCTGAGTCGTCAGACTTTTCATCCGAGTAAGTGGGAACTCCATCCGGAGGTGTTTGCTTCATTAGTTCGCAAATGGGGCAGACTGGAACTGGATCTGATGGCATCTCGTCAGAATGCCAAGCTTCCACGTTACGGATCCAGGTCGAGGGATCCAAAGGCCGAACTGATAGATGCCCTGGCAGTGCCTTGGTCATTCAGCCTAGCTTATGTGTTTCCACCGTTTCCTCTCCTTCCACGCGTGATTGCTCGAATCAAACAGGAGAGAGCTTCTGTAATCCTGAAAGCGCCTGCGTGGCCACGCAGGACTTGGTATGCGGATCTAGTGGACATGTCCTCTCTGCCACCGTGGAAACTTCCTTTGAGACAGGACCTTCTCATTCAAGGTCCTTTCCAACATCCAAATCTAATTTCTCTGCAGCTGACTGCTTGGAGATTGAACGCTTGATCTTATCTAAGCAAGGATTCTTTGATTCGGTCATCGATACTTTGATACAGGCTCGAAAGCCTGTCACTAGAAAAATCTATCATAAGATATGGCGTAAATATCTTTATTGGTGTGAATCCAAGGGTTACTCATGGAGTAAATTTAGGATTCCCAGGATTCTGTCCTTTCTCCAAGAAGGATTAGAGAAAGGGTTATTAGCAAGTTCTTTAAAGGCACAAATTTCTGCTTTGTCAATTTTGCTTCACAAACGTTTGGCAGATGTGGCAGATGTTCAGTCTTTTTGTCAGGCTCTATCTAGAATTAAGCCTGTATTCAGACCAATTACTCCTCCCTGGAGTTTGAATTTAGTTCTTCAAGGGGTTCCGTT
Source organism: Bombina bombina (assembly GCF_027579735.1). Taxonomy (NCBI): domain Eukaryota; kingdom Metazoa; phylum Chordata; class Amphibia; order Anura; family Bombinatoridae; genus Bombina; species Bombina bombina. Next base: position 1,070,428,276 of record NC_069501.1, on the reverse strand, counting down.
TGAACCTATGCATTCCATAGATATTATATTGTTATCTTGGAAAGTTTTTAGTTGCTATTTCTTCTGCTCAAAGAGTTTCTGAGCTTTCAGTGTTACAATGTGATTCGCCTTATCTTATATTTCAGTCTTATAAGGTGGTTTTACGTACCAAACCTGGATCTCTTCCTAAGGTTGTTTCAAATAAGAATATCAATCAGGAAATTGTTGTTCCTTCCTTGTGTCCTAGTCCTTCTAAGAAGGAGCGTCTGTTACATAACCTGGACATGGTCCGTGCCTTGAAGTTTTACTTACAGGCGACTAAGGATTTCCGTCAATCATCTTCATTATTTATTGTTTATTCTGGAAAGCGTAGGAGTCAGAAAGCTACGGCTACCTCTTTCTTTTTGGCTGAAGAGTATCATCTGCCTGCAATATGAGACTGCTGGACAGCAGCCTCCTGAAAGAATTACGGCTCATTCTACTAGGGCTGTGGCTTCCACATGGGCCTTTAAAAACGATGCATTTGATACTTTTGCTTCTTCTGAGGCTGTTTTTGGGAGAAAAGTTCTTCAAGCAGTGGTGCCTTCCGTTTAGGTCTCGGTCTTGTCCCTCCCTTTTCATCCGTGTCCTGTAGCTTTGGTTTTGTATCCCACAAGTAAGGATGAAATCTGTGGACTCGTCGTATCATGTAGAAGAAAAGTAAATTTATGCTTACCTGATAAATTAATTTCTTCTACGATACGACAAGTCCCACGGCCCTCCCTATCATTTTTAAGACAGATTATATTTTGTTTTATTTTTACAACTTCAGTCACCTCTGCACCTTTTAGCTTTTCTCTTGTAAGATGTATCAAGTCCACGGATTCATCCTTACTTGTGGGATATTCTCCTTCCCAACAGGAAGTGGCAAAGAGCACCCACAGCAGAGCTGTCTATATAGCTCCTCCCTTAGCTCCACCCCCCAGTCATTCTCTTTGCCTACTCTAAGAAACTAGGAAGGGCAGAGCGAGTGTGGTTCGAAGACAGTTGTGCTTTCAAAGATCCTATGGATAAAAAATTAGAAGGTCTCTTGAAGAAAATTTTTGTTCATCAAGGTTTTTCTCTCCAACCTATTGCGTGCATTGTTCCTGTAACAGCTGCAGCTGCTTTCTGGTTTGAGGCTCTAGAGGAGGCTCTTCAAATGGAGACTCCATTAGAGGAGATTATGGACAGAATTAAGGCCTTTAAGTTGGCTAATTCTTTTATTACAGATGCCGCATTTCAACTGGCTAAATTAGCGGCAAAGAATTCAGGTTTTGCCATTTTAGCACGCAGGGTGTTATGGCTTAAGTCCTGCTCTGCTGATGTGTCCTCTAAATCTAAACTTTTGAACATTCCTTTCAAAGGTAAAGACCCTATTCGGGCCTGAACTGAAAGATTATTTCAGACATCACTGGAGGGAAAGGTCATGCCCTCCCTCAGGATAGATCAAATAAGATGAGGACCAAACAGAATCTACCGTGGACTTAAAGGATGCGTATCTACACATCCCTATTCAGAGATCATCATCAATTTTTCAGATTCGCCTTTCTAAACAGGCATTACAAGTTTGTGGCCCTTCCCTTCGGGTTGGCCATGGCTCCCAGAATTTTCACAAAAGTGCTAGGGTCACTTCTGGCGGTTCTGCGACCACGGGGCATAGCAGTGGCGCCTTATCTAGACGACATCTTAATTCAGGCGTCGACTTTCCAGCTGGCCAAGTCTCACACGGACATCGTGTTGGCTTTTCTGAGAGCTCACGGGTGGAAGGTGAACATAAAATAGAGTTCTCTCTTCCCTCTTACAAGAGTTTCCTTCCTAGGGACTCTGAGAGACTCGGTAGAAATGAAAATATTTCTGACGGAGGTCAGAAAATTAAAACTCTTAACCACTTGCCGAGCTCTTCATTCCATTCCTCGGCCATCAGTGGCTCAATGTATGGAGGTAATTGGACTCATGGTAGCGGCAATGGACATAGTTCCTTTTGACCGCCTACACCTCAGACCACTGCAACTATGCATGCTCAAACAGTGGAATAGGGATTATGCAGATTTATCTCCTCAACTGCATCTGGACCAGGGGACCAGAGACTCTCTTCTCTTGTGGTTGTCTCAGGACCACCTGTCTCAGGGAATGTTTTCGCAGGCCAGAGTGGCTCATTGTAACGACAGATTCCAGCCTGCTAGGCTGGGGTACAGTCTTGAACTCCCTGAAAGCACAGGGCTTATGGTCTTGGGAGGAATCTCTTCTTCCGATAAACATTCTAGAACTGAGAGCGATATTCAATGGGCTTCAGGCATAGCCTCAGCTTGCTGCGGCCAAATTAATCAGGTTTCAGTCGGACAACATCACAACTGTAGCTTATATCAATCATCAAGGAGTCCTCTAGCGATGATGGAGGTAACCAAAATAATCCGGTGGGCAGAGGATCACTCTTGCCATCTCTCAGCAAGCCACATCCCAGGAGTAGAGAACTGGGAGGCGGATTTTCTAAGTCGTCAGACTTTTCATCCGGGGGAGTGGGAACTCCATCCGGAGGTAGTTGCTATGAGGCACACCAGAATTGGATCTGATGGCGTCTCGTCAGAATGCCAAACTTCCTTGTTATGGGTCCAGGTCCCAGGATCCCAAGGCGGTACTGATAGATGCTCTAGCAGTGCCTTGGTCCTTAAATCTGGCCTATGTATTTCCACCATTTCCTCTCCTCCTACGTCTGGTTGCCAGAATCAAGCAGGAGAGAGCTTCGGTAATTCTGATAGCACCTGCGTGGCCACGCAGGATTTGGTATGCAGACCTAGTGGACATGTCCTCGGTTCCACCGTGGACTCTGGCAATGAGGCGGGACCTTCTAATCCAAGGTCAGTTCACACATCCAAATCTAATTTCTCTGCGTCTGACTACTTGGAGATTGAACGCCTGATTCTATCAAAGCGTGGTTTCTCTGAGTCGGTCATTGATACCCTGATTCAGGCTAGAAAGCCTGTCACCAGGAAGCGCTATCATAAGATTTGGCGCAAATATCTTTATTGGTGTGAATCCAAAGGTTACTCGTGGAGTAAGATTAGGATTCCTAGAATACTGTCTTTTCTCTAAGAAGGTTTAGAGAAGGGATTATCTGCTAGTTCCTTAAAAGGACAAATATCTGTTTTGTCTATTCTACTACACAAACGTCTGGCAGATGTCCCAGACGTTCAAGCATTTAATCAGGCTTTGGTCAGAATCAAGCCTGTATTTAAACCTTTTGCTCCGCGATGGAGCCTAAACTTAGTTCTTAAAGTTCTTCAAGGGGTTCCGTTTGAACCTATGCATTCCATAGATATTAAGCTTCTATCTTGGAAAGTTTTGTTTTTAGTAGCTATCTCTTCGGCTCGAAGAGTTTCTGAGCTATCTGCTTTACAATGTGATTTCCCCTTACCTTGTTTTCCATGCAGATAAGGTGGTTTTGCGTACCAAACCTGGGTTTCTTCCTAAGGTTGTTTCTAATAAGAATATCAATCAAGAGATTGTAGTTCCTTCTCTGTGTCCTAATCCTTCATCTAAGAAGGAACGTCTGTTACACAATCTTGATGTGGTTCGTGCTTTAAAGTTCTACTTGCAAGCAACTAAAGATTTCCGTCAAACATCTTCTTTGTTTGTTGTTTATTCTGGTAAACGGACAGGTCAAAGGGCTACGGCTACCTCTTTCCTTTTGGCTGAAAAACATCATCCGTTTGGCCTATGAGACTGCTGGACAGCAGCCTCCTGAAAGAATTACTGCTCATTCTACTAGAGCTGTGGCTTTCACATGGGCTTTTAAAAATGAGGCTTCTGTTGAACAGATTTGTAAGGCCGCCACTTGGTCTTCGCTTCATACTTTTTACAAATTTGATACTTTTGCTTCTTCGGAGGCTATTTTTGGGAGAGAGGTTCTACAAGCAGTGGTGCCTTCCGTTTAAGGTCCCTGTCTTGTCCCTCCCTTCATCCGTGTTCTAAAGCTTTGGTATTGGTATCCCACAAGTAAGGATGAATCCGTGGACTTGATACATCTTACAAGAGAAAACATTTATGCTTACCTGATACATTTATTTCTCTTGTGATGTATCGAGTCCACGGCCCGCCCTGTTTTTTAAGACGGGCATATATATTTTTATTTTAAAACTTTCAGTCACCACTGCACCCTATAGTTTCTCCCTAGCCTTCGGTCGAATGACTGGGGGGTGGAGTTAAGGGAGGAGCTATATAGACAACTCTGCTGTGGGTGCTCTCTTTGCCACTTCCTGTTGGGAAGGAGAATATCCCACAAGTAAGGATGAATCCGTGGACTCGATACATCACAAGAGAAATAAATGTATCAGGTAAGCATAAATTATGTTTTCCTTTCTCTTCCTAAAGAAACCTTCGGTCGAATGACTGGAGGTGGAGGGGAAGGGAGGAGCTATATATACAGCTCTGCTGTGGTGCTCTTTGCCACTTCCTGTTAGCAGGAGGATAATATCCCACAAGTAAGGATGAAATCTGTGGACTCGTCGTATCGTAAAAGAAATTAATGTATCAGGTAAGCATAAATTTCCTTTTCTTTTACAAGATACGACGAGTCCACGGATTTAATCCTTGTGGGATTACGCCTCCTGGTCAGCAGGAAGTGGCAAAAAGCACCACAGCAGAGCTGTATATATACCTCCTCCTTTCCCTCCCACCCCCAGTCATTCTCTTTGCCTGTGTTAGTGAGAGGAAAAGGTAAAGTGAGGGCTTGTAGATTGAACGCTTGATTTTATCTAAGCGAGGGTTCTCTGATGCGGTCATCGATACCTTGATTCAGGCTCGTAAGCTTGTTACTAGAAAGATTTACCATAAGATATGGCGTAAATATCTTTATTGGTGCAAATCCAAGGGCTACTCGTAGAGTAGGATTAGGATTCCCAGGATTTTATATTTCTCCAACATAGGTGTGTCCGGTCCACGGCGTCATCCTTACTTGTGGGATATTCTCTTCCCCAACAGGAAATGGCAAAGAGCCCAGCAAAGCTGGTCACATGATCCCTCCTAGGCTCCGCCTACCCCAGTCATTCTCTTTGCCGTTGTACAGGCAACATCTCCACGGAGATGGCTTAGAGTTTTTTAGTGTTTAACTGTAATGGATAATTCTGTCAAAAACATTTTAGCCAAAATGAACACTTATCAGCGTAAGCGCGACTGCTCTGTTTTAGATACTGAAGAGCATGACGACGCTGATATTAATATTTCTGAAGGGCCTCTAACTCAGTCTGATGGGGCCAGGGAGGTTTTGTCTGAGGGAGAAATTACTGATTCAGGGCACATTTCTCAACAAGCTGAACCTGATGTGATTGCTTTTAAATTTAAGTTGGAACATCTCCGCATTCTGCTTAAGGAGGTATTATCCACTCTGGATGATTGTGACAAGTTGGTCATCCCAGAGAAACTATGTAAAATGGACAAGTTCCTAGAGGTGCCGGGGCTCCCAGAAGCTTTTCCTATACCCAAGCGGGTGGCGGACATTGTTAATAAAGAATGGGAAAGGCCCGGTATTCCTTTCGTCCCTCCCCCCATATTTAAAAAATTGTTTCCTATGGTCGACCCCAGAAAGGACTTATGGCAGACAGTCCCTAAGGTCGAGGGAGCGGTTTCCACTTTAAACAAACGCACCACTATACCCATAGAGGATAGTTGTGCTTTCAAAGATCCTATGGATAAAAAATTAGAAGGTTTGCTTAAAAAGATGTTTGTTCAGCAGGGTTACCTTCTACAACCAATTTCATGCATTGTCCCTGTCGCTACAGCCGCATGTTTCTGGTTCGATGAGCTGATAAAGGCGGTCGACAGTGATTCTCCTCCTTATGAGGAGATTATGGACAGAATCAATGCTCTCAAATTGGCTAATTCTTTCACCCTAGACGCCACTTTGCAATTGGCTAGGTTAGCGGCTAAGAATTCTGGGTTTGCTATTGTGGCGCGCAGAGCGCTTTGGTTGAAATCTTGGTCGGCTGATGCGTCTTCCAAGAACAAGCTACTTAACATTCCTTTCAAGGGGAAAACGCTGTTTGGCCCTGACTTGAAAGAGATTATCTCGGATATCACTGGGGGTAAGGGCCACGCCCTTCCTCAGGATCGGCCTTTCAAGGCAAAAAATAAACCTAATTTTCGTCCCTTTTGTAGAAACGGACCAGCCCAAGGTGCTACGTCCTCTAAGCAAGAGGGTAATACTTCTCAAGCCAAGCCAGCTTGGAGACCAATGCAAGGCTGGAACAAGGGAAAGCAGGCCAAGAAACCTGCCACTGCTACCAAGACAGCATGAAATGTTGGCCCCCGATCCGGGACCGGATCTGGTGGGGGGCAGACTCTCTCTCTTCGCTCAGGCTTGGGCAAGAGATGTTCTGGATCCTTGGGCGCTAGAAATAGTCTCCCAAGGTTATCTTCTGGAATTCAAGGGACTTCCCCCAAGGGGGAGGTTCCACAGGTCTCAGTTGTCTTCAGACCACATAAAAAGACAGGCATTCTTACATTGTGTAGAAGACCTGTTAAAAATGGGAGTGATTCATCCCGTTCCATTAAGAGAACAAGGGATGGGGTTCTACTCCAATCTGTTTATAGTTCCCAAAAAAAGAGGGAACGTTCAGACCAATCTTAGATCTCAAGATCTTAAACAAGTTTCTCAAGGTTCCATCGTTCAAGATGGAAACCATTCGAACTATTCTTCCTTCCATCCAGGAAGGTCAATTCTTGACCACGGTGGATTTAAAGGATGCGTATCTACATATTCCTATCCACAAGGAACATCATCGGTTCCTGAGGTTCGCATTCCTGGACAAACATTACCAGTTCGTGGCGCTTCCTTTCGGATTAGCCACTGCTCCAAGGATTTTCACAAAGGTACTAGGGTCCCTTCTAGCTGTGCTAAGACCAAGGGGCATTGCTGTAGTACCTTACTTGGACGACATTCTGATTCAAGCGTCGTCCCTTCCTCAAGCAAAGGCTCACACGGACATTGTCCTGGCCTTTCTCAGATCTCACGGATGGAAAGTGAACGTGGAAAAGAGTTCTCTATCTCCGTCAACAAGGGTTCCCTTCTTGGGAACAATAATAGACTCCTTAGAAATGAGGATTTTTCTGACAGAGGCCAGAAAAACAAAACTTCTAGACTCTTGTCGGATACTTCATTCCGTTCCTCTTCCTTCCATAGCTCAGTGCATGGAAGTGATCGGGTTGATGGTAGCGGCAATGGACATAGTTCCTTTTGCACGCATTCATCTAAGACCATTACAACTGTGCATGCTCAGTCAGTGGAATGGGGACTATACAGACTTGTCTCCGAAGATACAAGTAAATCAGAAGACCAGAGACTCACTCCGTTGGTGGCTGTCCCTGGACAACCTGTCACGAGGGATGACATTCCGCAGACCAGAGTGGGTCATTGTCACGACCGACGCCAGTCTGATGGGCTGGGGTGCGGTCTGGGGATCCCTGAAAGCTCAGGGTCTTTGGTCTCGGGAAGAATCTCTTCTACCGATAAATATTCTGGAACTGAGAGCGATATTCAATGCTCTCAAGGCTTGGCCTCAGCTAGCGAGGGCCAAGTTCATACGGTTTCAATCAGACAACATGACAACTGTTGCGTACATCAACCATCAGGGGGGAACAAGGAGTTCCCTGGCGATGGAAGAAGTGACCAAAATCATTCTATGGGCGGAGTCTCACTCCTGCCACCTGTCTGCTATCCACATCCCAGGAGTGGAAGATTGGGAAGCGGATTTTCTGAGTCGTCAGACATTGCATCCGGGGGAGTGGGAACTCCATCCGGAAATCTTTGCCCAAGTCACTCAGCTGTGGGGCATTCCAGACATGGATCTGATGGCCTCTCGTCAGAACTTCAAAGTTCCTTGCTACGGGTCCAGATCCAGGGATCCCAAGGTGGCTCTAGTGGATGCACTAGTAGCACCTTGGACCTTCAAACTAGCTTATGTGTTCCCGCCGTTTCCTCTCATCCCCAGGCTGGTAGCCAAGATCAATCAGGAGAGGGCGTCGGTGATCTTGATAGCTCCTGCGTGGCCACGCAGGACTTGGTATGCAGATCTGGTGAATATGTCATCGGCTCCTCCTTGGAAGCTACCTTTGAGACGAGACCTTCTTGTTCAGGGTCCGTTCGAACATCCGAATCTGGTTTCACTCCAGCTGACTGCTTGGAGATTGAACGCTTGATCTTATCGAAGCGAGGGTTCTCAGATTCTGTTATCGATACTCTGGTTCAGGCCAGAAAGCCTGTAACTAGAAAGATTTACCACAAAATTTGGAAAAAATATATCTGTTGGTGTGAATCTAAAGGATTTCCTTGGGACAAGGTTAAGATTCCTAGGATTCTATCCTTCCTTCAAGAAGGATTGGAAAAAGGATTATCTGCAAGTTCCCTGAAGGGACAGATTTCTGCCTTGTCTGTGTTACTTCACAAAAAGCTGGCCGCTGTGCCAGATGTTCAAGCCTTTGTTCAGGCTCTGGTTAGAATTAAGCCTGTTTACAAACCTTTGACTCCTCCTTGGAGTCTCAATTTAGTTCTTTCAGTTCTTCAGGGGGTTCCGTTTGAACCCTTGCATTCCGTTGATATTAAGTTATTATCTTGGAAAGTTTTGTTTTTAGTTGCAATTTCTTCTGCTAGAAGAGTTTCAGAATTATCTGCTCTGCAGTGTTCTCCTCCTTATCTGGTGTTCCATGCAGATAAGGTGGTTTTACGTACTAAACCTGGTTTTCTTCCAAAAGTTGTTTCTAACAAAAACATTAACCAGGAGATTATCGTACCTTCTCTATGTCCGAAACCAGTTTCAAAGAAGGAACGTTTGTTGCACAATTTGGATGTTGTTCGCGCTCTAAAATTCTATTTAGATGCTACAAAGGATTTTAGACAAACATCTTCCTTGTTTGTTGTTTATTCCGGTAAACGGAGAGGTCAAAAAGCAACTTCTACCTCTCTCTCTTTTTGGATTAAAAGCATCATCAGATTGGCTTACGAGACTGCCGGACGGCAGCCTCCCGAAAGAATCACAGCTCATTCCACTAGGGCTGTGGCTTCCACATGGGCCTTCAAGAACGAGGCTTCTGTTGATCAGATATGTAGGGCAGCGACTTGGTCTTCACTGCACACTTTTACCAAATTTTACAAGTTTGATACTTTTGCTTCTTCTGAGGCTATTTTTGGGAGAAAGGTTTTGCAAGCCGTGGTGCCTTCCATTTAGGTGACCTGATTTGCTCCCTCCCTTCATCCGTGTCCTAAAGCTTTGGTATTGGTTCCCACAAGTAAGGATGACGCCGTGGACCGGACACACCTATGTTGGAGAAAACAGAATTTATGTTTACCTGATAAATTACTTTCTCCAACGGTGTGTCCGGTCCACGGCCCGCCCTGGTTTTTTTAATCAGGTCTGATAATTTATTTTCTTTAACTACAGTCACCACGGTACCATATGGTTTCTCCTATGCAAATATTCCTCCTTAACGTCGGTCGAATGACTGGGGTAGGCGGAGCCTAGGAGGGATCATGTGACCAGCTTTGCTGGGCTCTTTGCCATTTCCTGTTGGGGAAGAGAATATCCCACAAGTAAGGATGACGCCGTGGACCGGACACACCGTTGGAGAAAGTAATTTATCAGGTAAACATAAATTCTGTTTTTCTCAAAGAAGGATTGGAGAAAGGGTTATCGGCAAGTTCCTTAAAGGGACAGATTTCTGCTTTGTCTATTCTGTTACAGAAACGTCTGTCAGATGTTCCAGAAGTTCAATCTTTTTGTCAGGCTCTAACTAGAATCAGACCTGTGTTTCGACCTATTGCTCCTCCTTGGAATTTGAATTTAGTTCTTAATGTTCTTCAAGGAGTTCCGTTTGAACCTATGCATTCCATAAATATTAAGTTGTTATCTTGGAAAGTTTTGTTTTTGGTTGCTATTTCCTCTGCTCGCAGAGTTTCTGAGCTTTCAGCTTTACCGTGTGATTCCCCTTATCTTATTTTTCATTATGATAAGGTGGTCTTACATACCAAACCTGGTTTTCTTCCTAAGGTGGTTTCTACTAAGAATATTAGTCAGGAAATTGTGGTTCCTTCCTTGTGTCCTAATCCTTCAAAGAAGGAGCGTCTGTTACATAACTTAGACGTGGTTCGTGCCCTGAAGTTTTACTTGCATGCGACCTAAGGATTTTCGGCAATCATCTTCATTGTTTGTTGTTTTTTCTGGGAAACGTAGGGGATAGAAAGCTACGGCTACCTCTTTCCTTTTGGCTGAAGAGTATCATCCGTCTTGCTTTTATGAGACTGCTGGACAGCAGCCTCCTGAAAGAATTACGGCTCATTCCACTAGGGCTGTGGCTTCCTCATGGGCATTTAAGAATGATGCTTCTGTTGAACAGATTTGCAAGGCTGCAACTTGGTCGTCTCTTCACACTTTTTCCAAATTTTACAATTTTGATACTTTTGCTTCATCTGAGGCTGTTTTGGGGAGAAAGGTTCTTCAAGCAGTGCTGCCTTCCGTTTAGGTTCCTGTCTTGTCCCTCCCTTTCATCCATGTCCTATAGCTTTGGCATTGTATCCCATAAGTAAGGATGAAATCCGTGGACTCGTCGTATCTTGTAAAAGAAAAGGAAATTTATGCTTACCTGATACATTAATTTCTTTTACGGTACGACAAGTCCACGGCCCACCCTGTTTTTCTAAGAAAGGTTTTTATTTTTGTTAAACTTCAGTCACCTCTGCACCTTGGCTTTTCCTTTCTCTTCCTAACTTCGGTTGAATGACTGGAGGTGGGAGGGAAGGGAGGAGCTATATATACAGCTCTGCTGTGGTGCTCTTTGCCACTTCCTGCTGACCAGGAGGCGTAATCCTATAAGTGAGGATGGAATCCGTGGACTCGTCTTATCGTAAAAGAAATACATTTATCATGTAAGCATAAATTTCCTTTTTGAAAATATAGGTTCTATATGCATACATGTATTTTGTTTTGTTTTTTTTGTTTTTTTTGTTTTTTTTTTAACACTTTTTTTTCTTTTTTTTATTATTAAATAGTCAGCATGTTGGGACCTCTAACAACTCCTGAACACCAGATCACAAAAACACCTTCCACAAGTTCACTATCCCAAAAGATGAAATCTACACTTGGGAAGAGCACACCGAAGTAAGTGCATTCAAATTGGAAATCTTGTATAGTAATTAGGAAGGGGAATTATTTTCTTCAATTTCTTATATATTTTTGTTTTTTTATTTTTCAGGTTTGGAAGCAAAAGTAAATCTGCAACCAGTATTACAAGACAAGGCAACTTTTTTGCATCTCCTCTTTTGAAATAATGACGGGCTTGCACAAGTCTCTAGTGCCTTCATTTTATGCTTTTTATTATTATTTTTTTTTATTTTTTTTTTAAATACTGTAAAAACTGTAATATACTGTATTTGGCAATATTCCTATTGAAAACTGAAGTTTTTATTTTCTTGCATGTTTGTTTTTAAACGTTAAACTTCCAATGCTGGAAAAATGTAATTTTAGAAGGGAGAAAAAAAATTGTTTTGGTTTTGTAACTTGCTGCTTTAAATAATCATTGTAACTTGGATGCTGAAAATTATATTCAAACATGATTATTTTATTTTTGTTTTATAAGAATGTGTGCAACAGCTGGTGTGTCTTTAAACACATTTTACATATTATAAATAGTCATGCTTTCCATATACAGTCAGTAAACAATAGGATTTGTCGTTTTTTTTTTTTTTTTTTTTTTTTTTTTTTTTTATAGATTTTAGATGTATTTTATATGGAATAATGCACTTTGTAAATACATCACTGATAAATTATCCTTCAAAAACAAACTTTCTTTCTTTTTGTTTAAAACAAAACCAAAAACCTGGATTCGTGTTGTGGAACTGGTATGTACATTTTAATGTCTGGGGAAAAAAACAAACAAAGGTTGGAGTCTCCTCATACTTCTAAATTATAAGATTAATTGATGACATGAATAGCCAAGAACATCTAATTCTGTTACAGTAGAAAAGCAAAAATTATAAAGTGCTCTAAGAAGCTCCACATCAACCAGCATGCCTAAGAAAAAATAAGAAATAGATAATAATTTGACTTTATAAATACAAAAACTTTACTGAAAATCTGACAATATATTAAAATGTGCCTTTCTAACACAATAAAAGATCTAAAATAAACCACCGGTGGTATCTACTGAAAGTTATAGTGTAGCTATATTAGGGTTTATTTTATAGGTAAGTATTTAGTTTTTAAATAGGATTAATTTACGTACTTAATAAGAGTAATTTTTATTTAGATTTATTAAAATAATATTTAAGTTAGGGGGGTGTTAGGGTTAGTATTAGACTTAGGTTTAGGGGTTAATTAGTTTAATATAGATGGCGGTGGTATGGGGGGGCAGGATAGGGGTTAATAAATTTATTATAGGTGGCGACGGTGTAGGGGGGGGCAGATTAGGGGTTAATAAATTTAATATGGGTGGCGGCGGGGTCCGGGAGCAGAGGTTTAGGGGTTAAACAATTTAGTTGCGGCGGGGTACAGGATCCGCAGGATAGGGGTTAATAAATGTATTGTAGATGGCGGCGGTATAGGGGGGCCAGGATAGGGGTTAATAGGTATTATGTAGGTGGCGGAGGGGTCCGGGAGCGGCGGTTTAGGCGTTAATACATTTATTATAGTTGCAGCAGTTTAGGGGTTAATACATTTATTATAGTTGTGGCAGGGTCTAGGAGTGGCGGTTTAGGGGTTAATAACTTTAGTTGCGGGGGATGGCGGTATAGGGGGTAGAACAGTATAGTATAGTGTGGGTGCTTAGTGACAGCTTATCAATAAAGCTGTAGAAAAGCCGAAGAGCAGCGAGATCGGATGAGTGATAACTATCACAGTCCGCTGCTCATCGCCCCGTACTTGGTGCGCAGCTTTTTGACAGCTTTTTTGATAACTTTTGCGAACATATTCAGGTCCGCGGCGGCGATGTGAGGCGAGCTTAGGCGAGCGTATTGGGGCCGGCGAAGGCAGGTACGTACAGAGCTTGATAACTAGAGGCCTATATCTCCTCCTTCACCAGAGGATCAGCAACGTGATTCAGCCATGTCTCAATCTGAAACTGATGTTATTGCTACAACCTTCCAAACACTTCAGGATGCTGCTCCAGCTACAGTGACCCCTAATTTCATTCTGGAATCTTCCAAATCCCTACTGGCGGCGCATCACTCTTCTTTTCAATCTCAAATTACCGCCTCTTTAGCAGACCTGCGGAGGGATCTCACCTCCACTTCAGAACGACTGAATATAGTGGAAAGGAAGCAGGTGGACAAGGCTAATATCTTATATACTCAAAATCGAGCGGAGCAGTTAACCACCTTGGATGATAAAATGGAAGACCGCTCCCGCCGTAACAATCTGCGGCTGCGGGGTGTTCCAGAAAATGTAGCTCCTGGAGATCTAATGCCATTTCTAATGGAGTACTTTGGATGTTTGGCCTGTCCCTCTGATTCTAACGAAGGCCTTATTGATAGAGCTCACAGAGCCTTACGACCTAGAAGCCTGTCATCTGAAAAACCTAGAGATGTTATTGTGAGGTTACACTTCTACACCTATAAAGAGAGGTTGGTGAGAGCATCCCTTTCTAAGCCTACCCTTCCAGCTCAATTTCAGGACAGTACTGTGATGATCTTTCTTATCATACGCTTCAGCAGCGAAAAACGTTTGGGGACTTTACCAAGTTTTTGAGAACCCACAACATCAAGTACCGTTGGGGTCATCCCACCAGGCTCATAGTTCACAGGGACAATCAACAACATACCATCACTACCCTGGACCAGTGTCAAAGACTTATGAAACTTTGGGACATATAAGTACCAACACATAACCCTCCAAAGACTTCATTGGATCCGTCAGCCCCACTCTGGGTCTCTGCTCCACAAGGAGCCTCTAATGGTTCAGATGCTATTAGCTTAGCCCGGGAAGATGATGACAATTAAATAAGTATTGGTTGTAAGGGTAATATTTCTGCTAACTTTTCTTTACACTACAGGTACCCTTTTGAGAAGTAAGGGTAAAGAAAGAGAAAAGAACAAGATGCCTTTAACTGTGTTTTTCTCAACTGTACTATGTCAATATTAAGCTGAGATGAGGTATGTTTTTTTTTTTTTTCTTTTTGTGACCATATGTGTTTTGCAGGTCAGGTTTATGTACTAATCAGCTAGTGTTAAAGCACACATACTTTTAGACTGACGTTATGTAATAATGCATCTATGTGATGGTTTATAGATATGTACTTGTATTTACTTGTTAATTTGCATATATGGGTCGAATAAGACTGATCTAAATATGCTGAGCAAAAGCAGCAACTGTTAATGTGTGTCTTATGTGTTTCGGTCTATAAATACCCAATCATCCTTTTCTCTTAAGTGTATCCAGTCCACGGATCATCCATTACTTATGGGATATTCTCCTTCCCAACAGGAAGTTGCAAGAGGATCACCCACAGCAGAGCTGCTATATAGCTCCTCCCCTAACTGTCATATCCAGTCATTCTCTTGCAAGCCTCAACCAAGATGGAGGTCGTAAGAGGAGTGTGGTGTTTTATACTTAGTTTATTCTTCAATCAAAAGTTTGTTATTTTTAAATGGTGCCGGAGTGTACTGTTTATCTCAGGCACTATTTAGAAGAAGAATCTGCCTGCGTTTTCTATGATCTTAGCAGAAGTAACTAAGATCCATGGCTGTTCTCACATATTCTGAGGAGTGAGGTAACTTCAGAGAGGGAATGGCGTGCAGGTTTTCCTGCAATAAGGTATGTGCAGTTAATATTTTTCTATGGATGGAATTTGCTAGAAAATGCTGCTGATACCAAACTAATGTAAGTAAAACCTTAAATGCAGTGACAGCGACTGGTATCAGGCTTATTAATAGAGATGCATACTCTTATAAAAATGTAATATAAAACGTTTGCTGGCATGTTTAATCGTTTTTATATGTATTTGGTGATAAAACTTATTGGGGCCTAGTTTTTTTTCCACATGGCTGGCTTGAATTTGGCCTAGAAACAGTTTCCTTAGGCTTTCCACTGTTGTAATATGAGTGGGAGGGGCCTATTTTGCCGGTTTTTTGCACAGCAAAAATTACAGACACAGACATCCAGCTTCTTCCTGCATGATCCAGGACATCTCTGGAGGGCTCAAAAGGCTTCAAAGTCGTTTTTGAGGGAGGTAAAAAGCCACAGTAGAGCTGTGGCAGTTGTGACTGTTAGAAAAAAAACAAAAAAAAACGTTTTTGTCTTTTATTATTTTTTGGGTATTAAGGGGTTAATCATCCATTTGCAAGTGGGTGCAATGCTCTGCTAACTTGTTACATACACTGTAAAAATTTTGTTAGTGTAACTGCCTTTTTTCACTGTTATTTCAAATTTTGACAAAATTTGTGTTTCTTAAAGGTGCAGTAACGTGTTTTATATTGCTTGTAAACTTGTTTAAAGTGTTTTCCAAGCTTGCTAGTCTGTTTAAACATGTCTGACACAGAGGAAACTACTTGTTCATTATGTTTGAAAGCCATGGTGGAGCCCCATAGGAGAATGTGTACTAAATGTATTGATTTCACCTTAAACAGTAAAGATCAGTCTTTAACTATAAAAGAAATATCACCAGAAGATTCTGACGAGGGGGAAGTTATGCCGACTAACTCTCCCCACGTGTCAGACCCTTCGCCTCCCGCTCAGGGGATGCACACTACTATGGCGCCAATTACATCAGGGACGCCCATAGCGATTACCTTGCAGGACATGGCTGCAATCATGAATAATACCCTGTCAGAGGTATTATCCAGGTTGCCTGAATTAAGAGGCAAGCGCGATTGCTCTGGGGTTAGGAGAAATACAGAGCGCGCAGATGCTGTAAGGGCCATGTCTGATACTGCGTCACAATATGCAGATCATGAGGACGGAGAGCTTCAGTCTGTGGGTGACATCTCTGATTCGGGGAATCCTGATTCAGAGATTTCTAATTTTAAATTTAAGCTTGCGAACCTCCGTGTGTTGCTTGGGGAGGTATTAGCTGCTCTGAATGACTGTAACACAGTTGCAGTACCAGAGAAATTGTGTAGGCTGGATAAATACTATGCGGTACCAGTGTGTACTGATGTTTTTCCTATACCTAAAAGGCTTACAGAAATTATTAGCAAGCAGTGGGATAGACCGGGTGTGCCTTTTTCCCCACCTCCTATATTTAGAAAAATGTTTCCAATAGACGCCACTACACGGGACTTATGGCAGACGGTCCCTAAGGTGGAGGGAGCAGTTTCTACTTTAGCAAAGCGTACTACTATCCCGGTTCAGGACAGTTGTGCTTTTTCAGATCCAATGGATAAAAAATTGGAGGGTTACCTTAAGAAAATGTTTATTCAACAAGGTTTTATTTTACAGCCCCTTGCATGCATTGCGCCTGTCACGGCCGCGGCGGCATTCTGGTTTGAGGCCCTGGAAGAGGCCATCCATACAGCTCCATTGACTGAAATTATTGACAAGCTTAGAACACTTAAGCTAGCTAACTCATTTGTTTCTGATGCCATTGTTCATTTGACTAAACTAATGGCTAAGAATTCCGGATTCGCCATCCAAGCGTGTAGGGCGCTATGGCTTAAATCCCTGTCAGCTGACGTGACTTCAAAGTCTAAATTACTCAGCATTCCTTTCAAGGGGCAGACCTTATTCGGGCCTGGTTTGAAGGAAATTATTGCTGACATTACTGGAGGTAAGAGTCACACCCTTCCTCAGGACAGGGCCAAAGCAAAGGCCAAACAGTCTAATTTTCGTGCCTTTCGAAATTTCAAGGCAGGTGCAGCATCAACTTCCTCTGCTTCAAAACAAGAGGGAACTTTTGCTCAATCTAAGCAGGCCTGGAAACCTAACCAGTCCTGGAACAAAGGCAAGCAGGCCAGAAAGCCTGCTGCTGCCTCTAAGACAGCATGAAGGAACGGCCCCCTATCCGGCGACGGATCTAGTAGGGGGCAGACTTTCTCTCTTCGCCCAGGCGTGGGCAAGAGATGTTCAGGATCCCTGGGCATTGGAGATCATATCTCAGGGATATCTTCTGGACTTCAAAGCTTCCCCTCCACAAGGGAGATTTCATCTTTCAAGGCTATCTGCAAATCAGATAAAGAAAGAGGCATTCCTACGCTGTGTGCAAGACCTCCTAGTTATGGGAGTGATCCATCCAGTTCCGCGGACGGAACAAGGACAGGGTTTTTATTCGAATCTGTGGTTCCCAAAAAAGAGGGAACCTTCAGACCAATTTTGGATCTAAAGATCTTAAACAAATTCCTCAGTTCCATCTTTCAAAATGGAAACTATTCGGACCATCCTACCCATGATCCAAGAAGGTCAGTATATGACCACAGTGGACTTAAAGGATACCTACCTTCACATACTGATTCACAAAGATCATCATCGGTTCCTAAGGTTTGCCTTTCTAGACAGGCATTACCAATTTGTAGCTCTTCCCTTCGGGTTGGCTACAGCCCTGAGAATCTTTACAAAGGTTCTGGGCTCACTTCTGGCGGTTCTAAGACCGCGAGGCATAGCGGTGGCTCCGTGTCTAGACGACATCCTGATACAGGCGTCAAGCTTTCAAGTTGCCAAGTCTCATACAGAGATAGTTCTGGCATTTCTGAGGTCGCACGGGTGGAAAGTGAACGAGGAAAAGAGTTCTCTATCCCCACTCACAAGAGTCTCCTTCTTAGGGACTCTTATAGATTCTGTAGAAATGAAAATTTACCTGACGGAGTCCAGGTTATCAAAACTTCTAAATGCTTGCCGTGTTCTTCACTCCATTCCGCGCCCTTCGTTAGCTCAGTGTATGGAGTTAATCGGCTTAATGGTAGTGGCAATGGACATAGTGCCATTTGCGCGCCTTCATCTCAGACCGCTGCAATTATGCATGCTGAGTCAGTGGAATGGGGATTACACAGATTTGTCCCCTCTGCTAAATCTGGATCAAGAGACCAGAGATTCTCTTCTCTGGTGGTTGTCTCGGGTACACCTGTCCAAGGGTATGACCTTTCGCAGGCCAGATTAGACAATTGTAACAACAGATGCCAGCCTTCTAGGTTGGGGTGCAGTCTGGAATTCCCTGAAGGCACAGGGATCGTGGACTCGGGAGGAGAAACTCCTTCCAATAAATATTCTGGAGTTAAGAGCGATATTCAATGCTCTTCTGGCTTGGCCTCAGTTAGCAACACTGAGGTTCATCAGATTTCAGTCGGACAACATCACGACTGTGGCTTACATCAACCATCAAGGGGGAACCAGGAGTTCCCTATCGATGTTAGAAGTCTCAAATATAATTCGCTGGGCAGAGTACCACTCTTGCCACCTGTCAGCAATCCATATCCCAGGCGTGGAGAATTGGGAGGCGGATTTTCTAAGTCGTCAGACTTTCCATCCGGGGGAGTGGGAACTCCATCCGGAGGTGTTGGGGCAAACCAGAGTTGGATCTCATGACGTCTTGCCAGAACGCCAAGCTTCCTTGTTACGGATCCAGGTCCAGGGACCCAGAAGCAATGCTGATAGATGCTCTAGCAGCGCCTTGGTTCTTCAACCTGGCTTATGTGTTTCCACCGTTTCCTCTGCTCCCTCGACTGATTGCCAAAATCAAACAGGAGAGAGCGTCGGTGATTCTGATAGCACCTGCGTGGCCACGCAGGACTTGGTATGCAGACCTAGTGGACATGTCATCCTTTCCACCATGGACTCTGCCTCTAAGACAGGACCTTCTGATACAAGGTCCTTTCAATCATCCAAATCTAATTTCTCTGAGACTGACTGCATGGAGATTGAACGCTTGATTCTATCAAAGCGTGGCTTCTCCGAGTCAGTCATTGATACTTTAATACAGGCACGAAAGCCTGTTACCAGGAAAATCTACCACAAGATATGGAGTAAATATCTTTTTTGGTGTGAATCCAAGAATTACTCATGGAGTAAGGTTAGGATTCCTAGAATATTGCCTTTTCTCCAAGAGGGCTTGGACAAAGGATTATCAGCTAGTTCCTTAAAGGGACAGATTTCTGCTCTGTCTATTCTTTTGCACAAGCGTCTGGCAGAGGTTCCAGACATCCAGGCATTTTGCCAGGCTTTGGTTAGAATTAAGCCTGTGTTTAAACCTGTTGCTCCCCCGTGGAGCTTAAATTTGGTTCTTAAAGTTCTTCAAGGAGTTCCGTTGGAACCCCTTCATTCCATTGATATTAAACTTTTATCTTGGAAAGTTCTGTTTTTGATGGCTATTTCCTCGGCTCGGAGAGTCTCTGAGCTATCTGCCTTACAATGTGATTCTCATCTGATTTTTCATGCAGATAAGGTAGTCCTGCGTACCAAACCTGGGTTTTTACCTAAGGTGGTTTCTAACAAGAATATCAATCAAGAGATTGTTGTTCCATCATTGTGTCCTAATCCTTCTTCAAAGAAGGAACGTCTTTTACATAATCTGGACGTAGTCCGTGCCTTGAAGTTTTACTTACAAGCTACTAAAGATTTTCGTCAAACATCTATCCTGTTTGTCGTTTACTCTGGACAGAGGAGAGGTCAAAAAGCTTCGGCAACCTCTCTTTCCTTTTGGCTTCGGAGCATAATACGCCTAGCCTATGAGACTGCTGGACAGCAGCCCCCTGAAAGGATTACAGCTCATTCTACTAGAGCTGTGGCTTCCACCTGGGCCTTTAAAAATGACGCCTCTGTTGAACAGATTTGCAAGGCCGCGACTTGGTCTTCGCTTCACACTTTTTCCAAATTTTACAAATTTTATACTTTTGCTTCTTTGGAGGCTGTTTTTGGGAGAAAGGTTCTTCAGGCAGTGGTTCCTTCCGCTTAATCCTGCCTTGTCCCTCCCATCATCCGTGTACTTTAGCTTTGGTATTGGTATCCTATAAGTAATGGAAGATCCGTGGACTGGATACACTTTACAAGAGAAATAAATTTATCAGGTAAGCATAAATTATGTTTTCTTTTGTTGTGTATCCAGTCCACGGCCCGCCCTGTCCTTTTAAGGCAGGTCTAAATTTTAATTAAACTACAGTCACCACTGCACCCTATGGTTTCTCCTTTCTCTGTTTTCGGTCGAATAACTGGATATGACAGTTAGGGGAGGAGCTATATAGCAGCTCTGCTGTGGGTGATCCTCTTGCAACTTCCTGTTGGGAAGGAGAATATCCCATAAGTAATGGATGATCCGTGGACTGGATACACTACAAGAGAAATAAATTTATCAGGTAAGCATAAATTATGTTTCTTTCATGTAATTAACAAGAGTCCATGAGCTAGTGACGTATGGGATATACATTCCTACCAGGAGGGGCAAAGTTTCCCAAACCTTAAAATGCCTATAAATACACCCCTCACCACACCCACAAATCAGTTTTACAAACTTTGCCTCCAAGGGAGGTGGTGAAGTAAGTTTGTGCTAGATTCTACGTTGATATGCGCTCCGCAGCAAGTTGGAGCCCGGTTTTCCTCTCAGCGTGCAGTGAATGTCAGAGGGATGTGAGGAGAGTATTGCCTATTGAATGCAGTGATCTCCTTCTACGGGGTCTATTTCATAAGG
The DNA here is from genome assembly GCF_027579735.1 of Bombina bombina. Classification (NCBI taxonomy): domain Eukaryota; kingdom Metazoa; phylum Chordata; class Amphibia; order Anura; family Bombinatoridae; genus Bombina; species Bombina bombina. The sequence goes on along the minus strand of NC_069501.1, from coordinate 1,070,407,693 downwards.
TTCTCTGTTATCGGTCGTAGAGATTCATCTCTTACCTCCCTTTTCAGATCGACGATATACTCTTATATTTACCATTTCCTCTACTGATTCTCGTTTCAGTACTGGTTTGGCTTTCTACAAACATGTAGATGAGTGTCCTGGGGTAAGTAAGTCTTATTTTCTGTGACACTCTAAGCTATGGTTGGGCACTTTATTTATAAAGTTCTAAATATATGTATTCAAACATTTATTTGCCTTGACTCAGAATGTTCAACTTTCCTTATTTCCAGACAGTCAGTTTCATATTTGGGATTATGCTTTAAATTATCATATTTTGTCTTACCTCAAAAATTTGACTTTTTTCCCTGTGGGCTGTTAGGCTCGCGGGGGCTGAAAATGCTTCATTTTATTGCGTCATTTTTGGCGCGGATTTTTTTGGCGCAAAAATTCATTTCCGTTTCCGGCGTCATACGTGTCGCCGGAAGTTGCGTCATTTTTTGACGTTATTTTGCGCCAAAAATGTCGGCGTTCCGGATGTGGCGTCATTTTTGGCGCCAAAAGCATTTAGGCGCCAAATAATGTGGGCGTCTTATTTGGCGCCAAAAAATATGGGCGTCGCTTTTGTCTCCACATTATTTCAGTCTCATTTTCATTTGCTTCTGGTTGCTAGAAGCTTGATGTTTGGCATTTTTTTCCCATTCCTGAAACTGTCTTATAAGGAATTTGATTTATTTTGCTTTATATGTTGTTTTTTCTCTTACATATTGCAAGATGTCTCACGTTGCATCTGAGCCAGAAGATACTACAGGAAAACCACTGCCTGCTGGATCTACCAAAGCTAAGTGTATCTGCTGTAAACTTTTGGTAGCTATTTCTCCAGCTGTTGTTTGTATTAATTGTCATGACAAACTTGTTAAAGCAGATAATATTTCCTTTAGTGATGTACCATTGCCTGTTGCAGTTCCCTCAACATCTAAGGTGCAGAATGTTCCTGATAACATAAGAGATTGAATCCATAAAGAAGGCTTTGTCTGTTATTTCTCCTTCTAGTAAACGTAAAAAGTCTTTTAAATCTTCTCTCTCTACAGATGAATTTTTAAATGAACACCATCATTCTGATTCTTTGGACTCTTCTAGTTCAGAGAATTCTGTCTCAGAGATTGATGCTGATAAATCTTCATATTTATTTAAGATGGAATTTATTCGCTCTTTACTTAAGAAGTACTAATTGCTTTAGAAATAGAGGATTCTAGTCCTCTTGATACTAATTCTATACGTTTGGATAAGGTTTTTAAAGCTCCTGCGGTTATTCCAGAAGTCTTTCCTGTTCCTAATGCTATTTCTGCAGTAATTGCTAAGGAATGGGATAAATTGGGTAATTCATTTACTCCTTCTAAACGTTTTAAGCAATTATATCCTGTTCCGCCTGACAGGTTAGAATTTTGGGACAAAATCCCTAAAGTTGATGGGGCTATTTCTACCCTTGCTAAACGTACTACCATTCCTACGTCAGATGGTACCTCGTTTAAGGATCCTTTAGATAGAAAAATTGAATCTTTTCTAAGAAAAGCTTATCTATGTTCAGGTAATCTTCTTAGACCTGCTATATCATTGGCTGATGTTGCTGCAGCTTCAACTTTTTGGTTGGAAACTCTAGCGCAACAAGTAACAAATCGTGATTCTCATGATATTATTATTCTTCTCCAGCATGCTAATAATTTCATCTGTGATGCCATTTTTGATATTATTAGAGTTGATGTTAGATTTATGTCTCTGGCTATCTTAGCCAGAAGAGCTTTATGGCTTAAGACTTGGAATGCTGATATGGCTTCTAAATCAACTCTACTTTCCATTTCTTTCCAGGGAAACAAATTATTTGGTTCTCAGTTGGATTCTATTATTTCAACTGTTACTGGTGGGAAAGGAACTTTTTTACCACAGGATAAAAAATCTAAAGGTAAAAACAGGGCTAACAATCGTTTTCGTTCCTTTCGTTTCAACAAAGAACAAAAGCCTGATCCTTCGTCCTCAGGAGCAGTTTCAGTTTGGAAACCATCTCCAGTCTGGAATAAATCCAAGCCTGCTAGAAAGGCAAAGCCTGCTTCTAAGTTCACATGAAGGTACGGCCCTCATTCCAGTTCAGCTGGTAGGGGGCAGGTTACGTTTTTTCAAAGAAATTTGGATCAAATCTGTTCACAATCTTTGGATTCAGAACATTGTTTCAGAAGGGTACAGAATTGGTTTCAAGATGAGACCTCCTGCAAAGAGATTTTTTCTTTCCCATGTCCCAGTAAATCCAGTGAAAGCTCAAGCATTTCTGAATTGTGTTTCAGATCTAGAGTTGGCTGGAGTAATTATGCCAGTTCCAGTTCCGGAACAGGGGATGGGGTTTTATTCAAATCTCTTCATTGTACCAAAGAAGGAGAATTCCTTCAGACCAGTTCTGGATCTAAAATTATTGAATCGTTATGTAAGGATACCAACGTTCAAGATGGTAACTGTAAGGACTATATTGCCTTTTGTTCAGCAAGGGAATTATATGTCCACAATAGATTTACAGGATGCATATCTGCATATTCCGATTCATCCAGATCATTATCAGTTCCTGAGATTCTCTTTTCTAGACAAGCATTACCAATTTGTGGCTCTACCGTTTGGCCTTGCTACAGCTCCAAGAATTTTCACAAAGATTCTCGGTGCCCTTCTGTCTGTAATCAGAGAACAGGGTATTGTGGTATTTCCTTATTTGGACGATATCTTGGTACTTGCTCCGTCTTTACATTTAGCAGAGTCTCATACGAATCGACTTGTGTTGTTTCTTCAAGATCATGGTTGGAGGATCAATTTACCAAAAAGTTCTTTGATTCCTCAAACAAGGGTAACCTTTCTGGGTTTCCAGATAGATTCAGTGTCCATGACTCTGTCTTTAACAGACAAGAGACGTCTAAAATTGATTTCAGCTTGTCGAAACCTTCAGTCACAATCATTCCCTTCGGTAGCCTTATGCATGGAAATTCTAGGTCTTATGACTGCTGCATCGGACGCGATCCCCTTTGCTCGTTTTCACATGCGACCTCTTCAGCTCTGTATGCTGAACCAATGGTGCAGGGATTACACGAAGATATCTCAATTAATATCTTTAAAACCGATTGTTCGACACTCTCTAACGTGGTGGACAAATCACCATCGTTTAATTCAGGGGGCTTCTTTTGTTCTTCCGACCTGGACTGTAATTTCAACAGATGCAAGTCTCACAGGTTGGGGAGCTGTGTGGGGATCTCTGACGGCACAAGGAGTTTGGGAATCTCAGGAGGTGAGATTACCGATCAATATTTTGGAACTCCGTGCAATTTTCAGAGCTCTTCAGTTTTGGCCTCTTCTGAAGAGAGAATCGTTCATTTGTTTTCAGACAGACAATGTCACAACTGTGGCATACATCAATCATCAAGGAGGGACTCACAGTCCTCTGGCTATGAAAGAAGTATCTCGAATTTTGGTTTGGGCGGAATCCAGCTCCTGTCTAATCTCTGCGGTTCATATCCCAGGTGTAGACAATTGGGAAGCGGATTATCTCAGTCGCCAAACGTTGCATCCGGGCGAATGGTCTCTTCACCCAGAGGTATTTCTTCAGATTGTTCAATTGTGGGGGCTCCCAGAGATAGATCTGATGGCCTCTCATCTAAACAAGAAACTTCCCAGGTATCTGTCCAGATCCCGGGATCCTCAGGCGGAGGCAGTGGATGCATTATCACTTCCTTGGAAGTATCATCCTGCCTATATCTTTCCGCCTCTAGTTCTTCTTCCAAGAGTAATCTCCAAGATTCTGAGGGAATGCTCGTTTGTTCTGCTAATAGCTCCGGCATGGCCTCACAGGTTTTGGTATGCGGATCTTGTCCGGATGGCATCTTGCCAGCCATGGACTCTTCCGTTAAGACCAGACCTTCTGTCACAAGGTCCTTTTTTCCATCCGGATCTGAAATCCTTAAATTTAAAGGTATGGAGATTGAACGCTTGATTCTTGGTCATAGAGGTTTCTCTGACTCCGTGATTAATACTATGTTACAGGCTCGTAAATCTGTATCTCGAGAGATATATTATAGAGTCTGGAAGACTTATATTTCATGGTGTCTTTCTCATCATTTTTCTTGGCATTCTTTTAGAATACCGAGAATTTTACAATTTCTTCAGGATGGTTTGGATAAGGGTTTGTCCGCAAGTTCTTTGAAAGGACAAATCTCTGCTCTTTCTGTTCTTTTTCACAGAAAGATTGCTATTCTTCCTGATATTCATTGTTTTGTACAAGCTTTGGTTCGTATAAAACCTGTCATTAAGTCAATTTCTCCTCCTTGGAGTTTGAATTTGGTTCTGGGAGCTCTTCAAGCTCCTCCGTTTGAACCTATGCATTCATTGGACATTAAATTACTTTCTTGGAAAGTTTTGTTCCTTTTGGCCATCTCTTCTGCTAGAAGAGTTTCTGAATTATCTGCTCTTTCGTGTGAGTCTCCTTTTCTGATTTTTCATCAGGATAAGGCGGTGTTGCGAACTTCTTTTGAATTTTTACCTAAAGTTGTGAATTCCAACAACATTAGTAGAGAAATTGTGGTTCCTTCATTATGTCCTAATCCTAAGAATTCTAAGGAGAAATCATTGCATTCTTTGGATGTTGTTAGAGCTTTGAAATATTATGTTGAAGCTACGAAATCTTTCCGTAAGACTTCTAGTCTATTTGTTATCTTTTCCGGTTCTAGGAAAGGCCAGAAAGCTTCTGCCATTTCTTTGGCATCTTGGTTGAAATCTTTAATTCATCTTGCCTATGTTGAGTCGGGTAAAACTCCGCCTCAAAGAATTACAGCTCATTCTACTAGGTCAGTATCTACTTCCTGGGCGTTTAGGAATGAAGCTTCGGTTGACCAGATCTGCAAAGCAGCAACTTGGTCTTCTTTGCATACTTTTACTAAATTCTACCATTTTGATGTATTTTCTTCTTCTGAAGCAGTTTTTGGTAGAAAAGTTCTTCAGGCAGCGGTTTCAGTTTGAATCTTCTGCTTATGTTTTTTGTTAAACTTTATTTTGGGTGTGGATTATTTTCAGCAGGAATTGGCTGTCTTTATTTTATCCCTCCCTCTCTAGTGACTCTTGTGTGGAAAGATCCACATCTTGGGTAGTCATTATCCCATACGTCACTAGCTCATGGACTCTTGTTAATTACATGAAAGAAAACATAATTTATGTAAGAACTTACCTGATAAATTCATTTCTTTCATATTAACAAGAGTCCATGAGGCCCACCCTTTTTTGTGGTGGTTATGATTTTTTTGTATAAAGCACAATTATTCCAATTCCTTATTTTATATGCTTCGCACTTTTTCTTATCACCCCACTTCTTGGCTATTCGTTAAACTGATTTGTGGGTGTGGTGAGGGGTGTATTTATAGGCATTTTAAGGTTTGGGAAACTTTGCCCCTCCTGGTAGGAATGTATATCCCATACGTCACTAGCTCATGGACTCTTGTTAATATGAAAGAAATGAATTTATCAGGTAAGTTCTTACATAAATTATGTTTTTTTGTGTGTGTGACCTCGCACTATTGTAGGTCAGGTTTGTGTCTCAACAAGCTGTTTGTTGTGAAAGTTCTTGCACTGTTAAACTGATGTTATGCTATAATGCACTTATATGATAGTTTATAGTTATATACTCATATTTACTTGTTAATTTACATACATAGTTCAAATGAGTCTGTTCTGGGTATGTTGAGTTAAATGTAGACAAACTGTTACTTATTATCACATAGATGATTATCTTGCCTATTTACATTCCTTTGACCCCTTATGCCTACTGATATACTGTGTCTTTTCTCTGTAGGGTCTTACTGCGGTTACAAAAAAGTGAAAAATATTGAAGGCGCCTGAGAACAGTGAAAAAACAAATGTAAAACACACAAAAATAACCAATATAATATGGGGTGCAAACAAATGGGTTATGAATTAGATACTGTCTATAAGTACTAAATCACATTCTATGACAGTGATCATGTGCCAGAAAAACCCAAACAAATATACATTTGTCAGTTGTATCTAAGAAGACCCTATTGAAAAATATATATACCATACATACGACAATATAACAAAATGTATATGTGTATAAGAATGTAGCGCTGCGTGTGCACACAAACAATTCACAGGGTAACAATAATATTAAAAAAAAATATATAAATGTGACACTGGTGTCAAGAGTGGATACAAAAAGTATCTGTGGTATAAAAGGTGTCAATGATCTGAAGGAACAAAACCTAATATATGAAGAACAAAATATATAAAATCGAACCCAAAGATCTCCAGGGTCTCATTGGATTGTGAGTCCACAGGTGATATGTTATGCGGCTGCTAGGCTTCTCCCGGAACTGATAGGCCACCAGAATGATGAGTGATTACTAGAAAAAAAAATATCAGAGAAGGCGCCACAATAGTGTGAAATCCGTGGTATAGTGTCCCCACGCAAACAGTGAATATCATTTACTAGATATAAAGCACTTGAAGTGCCACAGGTACATGCTGGACTATTAATAGCCGCCCAGCGAGCTATCTCCACAGACTGTAGATCGACAAGCAGATTTCAGCGTCTTAGTCTCATGTGCATCAGTCACAACCTTAATGTCTCAGTCAGCAGCTGCTCTATTAACCCGCTTTCATAGATCCAGCAGACTTGCAACAGATGAGATCGTGCAGTAAAGACTTCGTAATGACAATAGGTTTTATAAAACACAAAAGTTTATTAAAAACCATATATACAACACGTTTCTCCAACATTGGTGTGTCCGGTCCACGGCGTCATCCTTACTTGTGGGAATATCTCTTCCCCAACAGGAAATGGCAGAGAGTCCCAGCAAAGCTGGCCATATAGTCCCTCCACGGAGATGGTTAAGAGTATGTGGTGTTTAGTTGTAGTTTTTTTATTCTACTATCAAGAGTTTATTTTAAAATAGTGCTGGTATGTACTATTTACTCTGAAACAGAAAAAGATGAAGATTTCTGTTTGTGAGAGGAAGATGATTTTAGCAGACAGTAACTAAAATCGATTGCTGTTTCCACATAGGACTGTTGAGATGAAGTAACTTCAGTTGGGGGAAACAGTTAGCAGACTTTTCTGCTTAAGGTATGACTAGCCATATTTCTAACAAGACTGTGTAATGCTGGAAGGCTGTCATTTCCCCTCATGGGGACCGGTAAGCCATTTTCTTAGTCAAAAACAGAATAAAGGGCTTAATATGGGCTATAAAACTGGTAGACACTTTTATGGGCTAAATCAATTGCTTTATTTGGACATTTTATACATGTTTTTGCTGATAATTCACACTTATAAACTTGGGGAACGTTTTTTAACGTCAGGCACTATGTTAGACACCTTTTCCAGTCAGGGAGGGCCTTCCCAGTTGTAGGCTGAGCCTCATTTTCGCGCCATTACTGCGCAGTTGTTTTTGAGAGCAAGACATGCAGATGCATGTGTGAGGACCTAAAAGTAGTTGGAAAAGCTCCTACAAGGCGTCATTTGGTATCGTATTCCCCTCTGGGCTTGGTAAAGTCACAGCAAAGGCTGTAGCTGGGACTGTATAGGGGTTAAATCTGTAACCGGCTCCGGTTTCGTTATTTTAAGGGTTAAAGCTCTGAAAATTGGTGTGCAATACTTTTAATGCTTTAAGACACTGTGGTGAAATTTTGGTAAATTTTGAACAATTCCTTCATATTTTTTCACATATTCAGTAATAAAGTGTGCTCTGTTTAAAATTTAAAGAGACAGTAACGGTTTTGTTTTAAAACGGTTTTTGTGCTTTATTGACAAGTTTAAGCCTGTTTAACATGTCTGTGCCTTCAGATAAGCTATGTTCTATATGTATGAAAGCCAATGTGTCTCCCCCTTCAAAATTGTGTGATAATTGTGCCATAGCGTCCAAACAAAGTAAGGACAGTACTGCCACAGATAATGAAATTGCCCAAGATGATTCCTCAGATGAAGGGAGTAGACATGGTTCTACATCATCTCCTTCTGTGTCTACGCCAGTTTTGCCCACGCAGGAGGCGCCTAGTACTTCTAGCGCGCCAATGCTTATTACCATGCAACAATTGACGGCTGTAATGGATAACTCCATAGCAAATATTTTATCCAAAATGCCTGCATATCAGAGAAAGCGCGATTGCTCTGTTTTAAACACTGAAGAGCAGGAGGGCGCTGATGATAATTGCTCTGTCATACCCTCACACCAATCTGAAGGGGCCATCAGGGAGGTTTTGTCAGATGGGGAAATTTCAGATTCAGGAAAAATTTCTTAACAGGCTGAACCTGATGTTGTGACATTTAAATTAGAACATATCCGCGCACTGCTTAAGGAGGTGTTATCTACTCTGGATGATTGTGACAACTTGGTCATTCCAGAAAAATTATGCAAGATGGACAAGTTCCTAGAGGTTCTGGTGCACCCCGACGCTTTTCCTATACCCAAGCGGGTGGCAGACATAGTGAATAAGGAGTGGGAGAAGCCCGGCATACCTTTTGTTCCCCCTCCTATATTTAAGAAATTATTTCCTATTGTCGACCCCAGAAAGGACTTATGGCAGACAGTCCCTAAGGTCGAGGGGGCAGTTTCTACTCTAAACAAGCGCACTACTATTCCTATCGAGGATAGTTGTGCTTTCAAAGATCCTATGGATAAAAAATTGGAAGGTTTGCTTAAAAAGATTTTTGTACAGCAAGGTTACCTTCTACAACCCATTTCGTGCATTGTTCCTGTCACTACAGCAGCGTGGTTCTGGTTCGAGGAACTAGAAAAGTCGCTCAGTAGAGAGACTCCATGTGAGGAGGTTATGGACCGAGTTCACGCACTTAAGTTGGCTAACTCTTTTATTTTAGATGCCGCTTTGCAATTAGCTAGATTAGCGGCGAAAAATTCAGGGTTTGCAATTGTGGCGCGCAGAGCGCTTTGGCTAAAGTCTTGGTCAGCGGATGTATCATCCAAGACAAAATTGCTTAACATCCCCTTCAAGGGTAAAACTCTCTTTGGACCAGAATTGAAAGAGATTATCTCAGACATCACTGGGGGAAAGGGTCACGCCCTCCCCCAAGATAGGCCTTTCAAGGCCAAGAATAAGTCTAATTTTCGTTCCTTTCGTAATTTCAGGAACGGACCGGCCTCTAATTCTGCATCCTCTAAGCAAGAGGGTAATGCCTCACAGTCCAAACCAGCCTGGAAACCGATGCAAGGCTGGAACAAGGGTAAGCAGACCAAGAAGCCTTCTACCGCTAACAAAACAGCATGAAGGAGTAGCCCCCGATCCGGGACCGTATCTAGTGGGGGGCAGACTCTCTCTCTTTGCTCAGGCTTGGGCAAGAGATGTTCAGGATCCCTGGACGCTAGAAATAGTTTCTCAGGGTTATCTTCTGGAATTCAAGGAACTACCCCCAAGTGGAAGGTTCCACATGTCTCACTTATCCTCAAACCAAATAAAGAGACAGGCGTTCTTACATTGTGTAGAAGACCTGTTAAAGATGGGAGTGATACACCCAGTTCCAATGACGGAACAAGGAATGGGATTTTACTCAAATCTGTTCGTAGTTCCCAAAAAAGAGGGAACCTTCAGACCAATTCTGGATTTAAAGATCCTAAACAAATTTCTCAGGGTACCATCGTTCAAAATGGAAACCATTCGAACGATTCTACCCACTATCCAGGAAGGTCAATTTATGACTACCGTGGATCTAAAGGATGCGTACCTACATATTCCTATCCACAAAGAACATCATCTGTTCCTAAGGTTCGCCTTTCTGGACAAACATTACCAGTTTGTGGCCCTTCCATTCGGATTAGCCACTGCTCCAAGGATTTTCACAAAGGTACTCGGGTCCCTTCTAGCGGTTCTAAGACCGAGGGGCATTGCAGTAGTGCCATACTTGGACGACATTCTAATACAAGCGTCGTCCCTTTCAAAAGCAAAGGCTCATACAGACATCGTTCTGGCCTTTCTCAGATCTCACGGATGGAAGATGAACATAGAAAAAAGTTCTCTGTCTCCGTCAACAAGAGTTCCCTTCTTGGGAACAATAATAGATTCCTTAGAAATGAGGATCTTTCTGACAGATGTCAGAAAGTCAAAACTTCTAAGCGCTTGTCAAGTTCTTCATTCTGTTCCACGTCCTTCCATAGCTCAGTGCATGGAAGTAGTAGGGTTGATGGTTGCAGCAATGGACATAGTTCCTTTTGCGCGAATTCATCTAAGACCATTACAACTGTGCATGCTGAAACAGTGGAATGGGGACTATACAGACTTGTCTCCAGTGATTCAAGTAGATCAGAAGACCAGAGATTCACTCCGTTGGTGGATATCCCTGGACCATCTATCCCAGGGAATGAGCTTCCGCAGACCAGAGTGGGTCATTGTCACGACCGACGCCAGTCTAGTGGGCTGGGGTGAGGTCTGGGATTCTCTGAAAGCTCAGGGACTATGGTCTCGGGAAGAGTCTCTTCTCCTGATAAACATTCTGGAACTAAGAATGATATTCAATGCTCTCAGGGCTTGGCCTCAGCTTGCAAAGGCCAGATTCATAAGATTCCAATCAGACAACATGACGACTGTTGCGTATATCAATCATCAGGGGGGAACAAGGAGTTCCCTGGCGATGAAAGAAGTAACCAAAATAATACAATGGGCGGAGAATCACTCCTGCCATCTATCTGCGATCCACATCCCAGGTGTGGAAAACTGCGAAGCGGATTATCTGAGTCGTCAGACATTCCATCCGGGGGAGTGGGAACTCCACCCGGAGATTTTTGCCCAGTTGACTCAATTATGGGGCATTCCAGACATGGATCTGATGGCGTCTCGTCAGAACTTCAAGGTTCCTTGCTACGGGTCCAGATCCAGGGATCCCAAGGCGACTCTAGTGGATGCACTAGTAGCGCCTTGGACCTTCAACCTAGCTTATGTGTTTCCACCGTTTCCTCTCATTCCCAGGCTGGTAGCCAGGATCAAACAGGAGAGGGCCTCGGTGATCTTGATAGCTCCTGCGTGGCCACACAGGACTTGGTATGCAGACCTGGTGAATATGTCATCGGTTCCACCATGGAAGCTACCTTTGAGACAGGACCTTCTGGTTCAGGGTCCATTCGAACATCCAAATCTGGTCTCCCTCCAGCTGACGGCTTGGAGATTGAACGCTTGATTCTATCAAAGCGTGGGTTTTCAGATTCTGTGATTGATACTCTGGTGCCAGAAAACCGGTAACTAGAAAGATTTACCATAAAATATGGAAAAGATATATCTGCTGGTGTGAATCCAAGGGATTCCCTTGGAATAAGATAAAAATTCCTAAGATTCTTTCCTTTCTGCAAGAAGGTTTGGATAAAGGATTATCTGCGAGTTCTCTAAAGGGACAGATTTCTGCTTTATCGGTCTTACTACACAAACGACTGGCAGCTATGCCAGATGTTCAAGCATTTGTTCAGGCTCTGGTTAGGATCAAGCCTGTTTACAGACCTTTGACTCCTCCCTGGAGTTTAAATCTAGTTCTTTCAGTTCTTCAAGGGGTTCCGTTTGAACCTCTACATTCCATAGATATTAAGTTGTTATCTTGGAAAGTTTTGTTTTTGGTTGCTATTTCTTCTGCTAGAAGAGTTTCAGAGTTATCTGCTCTGCAGTGTTCTCCGCCCTATCTGGTGTTCCATGCAGATAAGGTGGTTTTGCGTACTAAGCCTGGTTTTCTTCCAAAGGTTGTTTCCAACAAAAATATTAACCAGGAGATAGTTGTACCTTCTTTGTGTCCGAATCCAGTTTCAAAGAAGGAACGTTTGTTACACAATTTGGACGTAGTCCGTGCTCTAAAATTCTATTTAGAAGCTACAAAAGATTTCAGACAAACATCTTCTCTGTTTGTCGTCTATTCTGGTAAAAGGAGAGGTCAAAAAGCGACTTCTACCTCTCTTTCCTTTTGGCTTAAAAGCATTATCCGATTGGCTTACGAGACTGCCGGACGGCAGCCTCCTGAAAGAATCACAGCTCACTCCACTAGGGCTGTGGCTTCCATATGGGCCTTCAAGAACGAGGCTTCTGTTGATTAGATATGTAAGGCAGCGACTTGATCTTCACTGCACACTTTTGCCAAATTTTACAAATTTGATACTTTTGCTTCTTCGGAGGCTATTTTTGGGAGAAAGGTCTTGCAAGTCGTGGTGCCTTCCGTTTAGGTAACCTGATTTGCTCCCTCCCTTCATCCGTGTCCTAAAGCTTTGGTATTGGTTCCCACAAGTAAGGATGACGCCATCGACCGGACACACCAATGTTGGAGAAAACAGAATTTATGCTTACCTGATAAATTACTTTCTCCAACGGTGTGTCCGGTCCACGGCCCGCCCTATTTTTTTAATCAGGTCTGATGAATTATTTTCTCTAACTACAGTCACCACGGTACCATATGGTTTCTCCTATATTTTTCCTCCTGTCCGTTGGTCGAATGACTGGGGTGGGCGGAGCCTAGGAGGGACTATATGGCCAGCTTTGCTGGGACTCTTTGCCATTTCCTGTTGGGGAAGAGATATTTCCAAAAGTAAGGATGACGCCGTGGACCGGACACACCGTTGGAGAAAGTAATTTATCAGGTAAGCATAAATTCTGTTTTCCCGGTTCAACAACCGTTTCATCAGGTGTATAATATTCAAATGCCATCACGACTTATAAAACAAATTTGGCGTCTCCAGCCGATTAGTGCGCATGCGCACTAGGAATATGAACCAATAGAATCCCTGCAAAGAGCCGGCTAGATAGTGATAGGTTAGTTGAATAAGGGTGTGTTCCCTCTCCCTCCAGCAGCTGATTTTACTAACCACCGCTGATATAACAGCTGATCGCTGGGATGCATGTTACATAATGGAACAGCCGAATAACAGTATATCTCCTCCCAGTGTCTGATAACTTACACTAGCGGCCACAAAAATGACAGATGATCGCCACAACATAAGCTGCCCACAAAATGCTGGTCCATGTATGGATCATGTGGAAAAAAATATATGTTTAAATTATATTCCATTTTAACATTAGCCACTATTAGTTCGTAGACGATAAGCTCACTAGCAGGGTAAAAAATATATACCAAAGTGTAAAACAACTCTAACTTCTATGTCAGAACTATAAAAACATACCATCATTATAAATCATATAATGCGTCGATAAACAATAGACATAATAATAATAAGAAAAGGGATTATGAAATCTACCAATCCGCAATGCAAAATAATAATAATAATAATATATATATATATATATATATATATATATATATATATATATATATATATATATATATATATAGGAAATAAGCGATATATATATACCAACTAAGATGTAAACAATTATATAACCTACAAAAACAAGATATATATATAATCGATATATATATAAAGAACCGACTGGGGTAAGGACAATTATAAAAGCTACAAAAACAAGATTATATTAAAAATATATAATGATACATAATCATCCATAGGGATAATGTAATATAATGATCTCATGTTTTATTTAAGAGTGTTATGGCCCCTTAAGATTACTATCAATATATAACTAGCCTCTCATTTATAATAAAAGGGTGATAACACATGCTCACAACAATGAGCTGTCAATCAGGGTATTAACATCCATTAGGAAAGTACACCCTATAGAAAATTATTTATTATTGATAAACAAATAATTGGGTGAATATGACAAACTGTAACGAATTGTGAAAAAATTATTAAAAATTTGAAAAATAGCTCCATAACAAGGGGTATCCAAAATATGTAGGACCCGATTATAGTTTCCCAATAATTCTAATGACTATAACCGGCTCAGAGGTAGACTATTGTTTCATACACCTTTACATATTCTTGATTGAAACAAATGTATAATTCACATATAAAAACTCAATTAAATGCAGCCATATCAATATTTTCATTTAGTTGGTGTGGTTTAAGAGTTTTTAATTTCCATATCCAGTATGTCTCATGTTGTCGTAAATAAATAAACCTATTTTTACCCCATTTGGGTGCTACATACTCAATTGGGAAAATCTTAAAGGTATCTATTTCTCCTGCATGATATCTCTCCTTGTGACGAAGCACACTATGATTTACAACTGATTTCTTTAGATTCCTTAAATGTTCTCCCCACCTCTTTTTTTTTAAGGGTCTCGACGTTCTCCCAATGTATTGAATCCCACATTTACATTGTAATAAATATACCACAAATGCAGAATCACAAGTGAAATGTGATGTTATATTAAAGCTTTCTTTAGTGGAGTGTGAAATAAATTAAATTTTATTCCCTACCGTATACATACAAAGATCACAATTAGCTTTTCTACATCTGAAGAAACCATTTTTTGTCCCCAAAAAATTACTGTTGATATTATGTTTATTATTGGTTTTATTGGTCTGTTTTTTCATTACTACCTTACTCTGTGCTAGTTTGTTTTTCAGGGTTTGAGCTCTCCTAAAAGTACATATAGGGGTATCATCAAGGATTTCTTTAAGTATCGGATCACTTTTCAAGATGAACCAATATTTTTTTATAATATTCTTAATTTTACCATGATTATTATTATATCTAGTAATAAAACGTGGATGATTATTTTTTTTTTTTTTTACTTAAATCGTTATATCTGACTACACTGACTCTGTTCAATAGGAGTGAAAAATTCTGATCTATCTTTTAATTTAGCTTTTGTGTAGCTATCTTCTACTAGTTTTAATGGATAGTTTCTTTCTACAAATCTTTTCTTTAGAATTTTGGATTGTTCTTCAAATACTGCAATATCTGTACAGTTTCTGCGTATTCTGCAGAACTGATTGTATGGAATGTTTTTTTTTCCATGGTCTATAATGGTTACTTTTATAATTTAAGTAGCTATTTGCATCTACACTTTTGAAGAAAGTTTTAGTAAGAATAGAGCCCTTTGTATCCCAATATAAAATCAAATCCAAAAATTCAATCTGTTCTCTTGACATATTGGAAGTGAAGGTCAGACCCATATTCCTTTTGAGTGATTCTACAAACTCTGCAGCTGAGGATTCCGTTCCATTCCATAAAAATACCAAATCATCCATAAAACGGCCATAGAAGACCAGGTTCGCCCCAAGTGGAGAATTATAAATATATCTTTCTTCAAAGATCCCCATAAAAAGATTTGCAAAACTAGGGGCGAACCTGGTCCCTATGGCCGTTCCTTTGATCTGTAGAAAAAATTGTTCTTGGAACACAAAATAATTGTGTCTCAACACAAATAAGATAGCATCCAATAGAAATGCTTTCTGCTGTTCTGGTAAATAAATGTCTTTACTTAAAAATGTATCAACCGCTTTGACCCCTAGATCATGCGCTATGTTGGAATATAAAGCTGACACGTCACACGTCAGCCATAGCAAATTTTTATTATCTAAATTTTGTAATTTCGATAATTTCTTTATTAGATCTGGTGTATCTTTAATGCAAGATGGTAAACATTTTACTTCTTTTTTCAAAAATAAATCTATATACTCAGATTACATGTTAGGTTACCGATCCCCGAAATAATCGGGCGACCGGGAGGATTTATTCTACATTTATGAATTTTTGGGAGGTGGTAATAGTATGCAAGACTGGGGGTATTTGGACTAAGATATTCTTTTTCTTTTTTATTAAGGATACCTTTATAGTATCCATCATTTATTAATTTAATGAGGCCTATCATATATTCCTTTGTGGGATTATATGTAAGTCTTTTATAATAATCAGTATCAAGCAAAATACGATTTGCCTCATTTATATAGTCACCCCAGTCCTGCAATACTATTCCACCTCCCTTGTCCGCCTGTCTGATAATCGGAGAGTCATTTTTAGCCAGATTTGATAAAGCCCTAAGTTCAAAGACATTCAAATTAGAAGCCTTGCTATTATCCTTTATTGAACCAAATTCTTCCAAGACTAAATCTTGAAAGAGTTGGATACTTTGACTAGTAATTGGAGGATTAAAGTTTGACTTCAGCATTACATTGGAGTACACAAAACCATCAAATAAGGTATCACATAATTCCTCAGGTTCATAGTAAATAATATCTGTATAGGGTCTCTCTGTCATGTCATCTGTTACTATTGATATCTGTTTATCTTGCTTAAGTTTTTTATCACAAAAGTAACGTAATGACAATTTCTCCAACATTGGTGTGTCCGGTCCACGGCGTCATCCATTACTTGTGGGAAAATGTTCTCCCCCACAGGGAAAGGCAAGGAGAGCACACAGCAAGAGCTGTCCATATAGCTCCCCCTCTGGTTCCGCCCCCCAGTCATTCTCCTTGCCGCTCTGAACAAGTAGCATCTACCACGGGGATGGCGAGGAGTTTGTGGTGTTAGTTGTAGTTTTTTATTCTTCTATCAAGAGTTTGTTATTTTAAAATAGTGCTGGCTTGTACTATTTACTCTATAACAGAAAAGTGATAAAGATTTCTGTTTAAGAGGGCTATGATTTTAGCACAAGTAACTAAAATCCATTACTGTTACCACGCAGGACTGTTGAAACAAGAGAACTTCAGTTGGGGGTAACAGTTTGCAGACTCATCTGCTTCAGGTATGACTAGTCTCCTTCTAACAACACAGGCTAATGCTAGATGACAGTCATTTTTCCCCTCAGGGGAAACGGTAAGCCATTTTTCTTTCACCTCAGCAAAAAAGATAACAGGCTTCCCCTTTTTGTTTTTTATGCTGGTAGACACTGTTAGGGGCTAAATCGATTGGTTTTTATTACAATATTATACCATTTGAAATATTTTATAAGCTCACATACACTTGGGAACGTTTTTTATTGATCTGGCTTGTTTTAGACACCTAAATCTAGTCAGGAAGGCCCCTTCACTCTAGTGTGCTGAGGGAGGAAGCCTCATTTTGGCACTTCAGCTGTGCAGTTGAATTTCAAGGCAGTGCATGCAGATTCATGTGAGAGGGTCCTGTGGTTCAGAAAGTGACTCCAAAAGGCTTTTTTCTGTGAATGGTGACCCCTAAGGAAGGTAAAAAGCTGCAGCAAGGCTGTAGCTGGGATTGTGGTGTATAAAAACGGTTAAATCCAACAATTAGCTCCGGTTTGCTTGTTTTAAGAGCTAGAGTCTCCATATTTGCTGTGCAATACTTTCTAAGCATTAAGACACGGGTCCAAATTTCAGAAAAATCGGATATTGCCTTCATAGTTTTTTGAACATTCAGAAATAAATGTGTCATTTTATTATTTAAAGAGACAGTAACGTTTTTGTTTAAAATCGTTTTTATTGCATTGTTTGCCTGCCTAAATCTGTTTAACATGTCTGTTCCATCAGATAACCTATGTTCTGTGTGTATAGAGACAAATGTGGTTCCCCCTTCGAGTGTTTGTGATAATTGCGCCATAGCGTCCAAACAAAATCAGGACAGCTCTGTTATTTTTCATAATGTTGCCCAAGATGATTTATCTAATGAAGGTAGTGGGGATAGCTCTACATCCTCTCCTTCTGTGTCTACACCAGCTTTGCCCGCGCAGGCGACACCTAGCGCGCCAGTGCTTATTTCTATGCAATAATTATCCGCAGTAGTGGATAATTCTATAGCAAATCTTTTATCCAAACTGCCAGTTTTTCAGAGAAAGCGTGATTGTTCAGTTTTAAATACAGATAAAAAGGATGAACAATCAGACGCTGACGATGCCTTATCTATTTTACCCTCACATCAATTGGAATTGGCTGTGAGGGAAGGGCTGTCTGAGGGTGAAATTTCACACTCAGGAAAAATTTCTCAACAGGCAGAACCTGATCTAGTGGCATTTAAGTTTAAGCTAGAACATCTCCGCGCTTTGCTTAAGGAGGTATTAGCTACTCTGGATGACTGTGATTCCATGGTAGTACCAGAGAAATTGTGCAAATTGGACAAATTTTTAGAGGTCCCAGTGCACGACGACGCTTTTCCAATACCTAAGAGGGTAGCGAACATAGTGGAAAAGGAGTGGGAGAAGCCAGGTGTACCCTTTGCCCCACCTCCTATATTTAAGAAAATGTTTCCCATAGTAGACCCTAGAAGGGACGCATGGCAAACGGTTCCGAAGGTTGAGGGAGCTGTTTCAACACTAGTGAAGCGCACAACTATTCCTTTAGAGGACAGCTGCGCTTTCAAAGATCCTATGGATAAAAAATTGGAAGGATTGCTTAAAAAGATTTTTGTTCAGCAAGGGTTCATCCTTCAACCAGCTACGTGTGTTATTACTGTCACTTCAGCGGCGTCCTTTTGGTTCGAAGA
Organism: Bombina bombina; assembly: GCF_027579735.1. Lineage (NCBI taxonomy): Eukaryota > Metazoa > Chordata > Amphibia > Anura > Bombinatoridae > Bombina > Bombina bombina. Next base: position 1,070,389,411 of record NC_069501.1, on the reverse strand, counting down.
ACTAGAAAGGTCGCTCCAGAAAGAGACTTCATATGAAGAAGTCATGGACAGAATTCACGCATTAAAGTTAGCTAATTCCTTTATATTGGATGCCGCCTTTCAAATAACGAAATTGGCGGCGAAAAACTCAGGTTTTGCTATAGTAGCGCGGAGGGCGCTTTGGCTAAAATCCTGGTCGGCAGACGTGTCGTCCAAGACTAAGTTACTGAATATTCCTTTCAAGGGTAAGACCCTTTTTGGGCCGGAATTGAAGGAAATTATTTCAGACATCACTGGGGGTAAGGGCCATGCCCTCCCACAGGATAGGCCTTTTAAGGCTAAGAACAAGTCTAATTTTCGTTCCTTTCGCAATTTCAGGAACGGACCGGCTAATAACTCCACTGCCGCTAGACAAGAAGGTAACGCGGCCCAGCCCAAACCCGCTTGGAAGCCCATGCAAGGCTGGAACAAGGTTAAACAAACCAAGAAACCTGCTGCTGCTACCAAGACAGCATGAAGGGGTAGCCCCCGATCCGGGACCGGATCTGGTAGGGGGCAGACTATCTCTCTTCGCTCAGGCTTGGGCAAGAGATGTTCTGGATCCCTGGGCACTAGAGATAGTTTCCAAGGGATACCTGTTAGAATTCAAGGGACTTCCTCCAAAGGGAAGGTTCCACCTGTCTCGCTTATCTTCAGACCAGATAAAGAAACAGGCATTCTTACATTGTGTAAGAGACCTATCAAAGATGGGAGTGATAAACCCAGTCCCCTCCGGGGAACAAGGTCTAGGGTTTTACTCAAACCTGTTTGTGGTTCCCAAAAAAGAGGGAACTTTCAGGCCAATTCTGGATTTAAAGATATTAAACAAGTTCCTCGGAGTTCCATCCTTCAAGATGGAAACCATTCGGACAATCTTACCAACAATCCAGCAGGGTCAATTTTTGACTACCGTGGATCTGAAGGATGCGTATCTGCATATCCCAATCCACAAATCTCATCATCAGTTCCTGAGGTTCGCCTTTCTGGACAAACATTACCAGTTTGTGGCTCTTCCATTCGGTTTAGCCACCGCTCCCAGAATTTTCACAAAGGTGCTAGGGTCCCTTCTAGCGGTCCTAAGACCGAGGGGCATCACCTTATCTAGACGACATCCTAATCCAAGCGTCGTCTCTTTCCAAAGCGAGGGCTCATACAGACATTGTGTTGGCTTTTCTCAGATCTCACGGGTGGAAAGTGAACATAGAAAAAAGTTCACTGTCACCGTCCACAAGGGTTCCTTTTCTGGGAACAATAATAGATTCTGTGGAGTTCTTCACTCTATTCCTCAACCCTACATAGCTCAATGCATGGAAGTAATAGGACTAATGGTCGCAGCAATGGATGTGGTTCCTTTTGCTCGAATTCATCTAAGACCATTACAGCTGTGCATGCTCAATCAGTGGAATGGGGACTATACAGACTTGTCTCCCCAAATTCAAGTAGACCAGGTAACCAGGGACTCACTTCTCTGGTGGTTGACCCAGGATCACCTGTCTCAGGGAATGAGTTTCCGCAGACCGGAGTGGGTCATCGTCACGACCAACGCCAGCCTCTTGGGGTGGGGCGCGGTCTGGGACTCTCTGAAAGCTCAGGGCCTATGGTGGCAGGAACAGTTGCTTCTCCCGATAAACATTTTGGAACTAAGAGCTATATTCAATGCGCTCCTGGCTTGGCCTCAGCTAGCGGAAGCCAGGTTCATAAGATTTCAGTCGGACAACATAACGACTGTTGCGTACATCAATCATCAGGGGGGAACAAAGAGTTCCCTAGCGATGAAGGAAGTAACCAAGATAATCCAATGGGCAGAGAATCACTCCTGCCATCTATCTGCTATTCACATCCCAGGAGTAGACAACTGGGAGGCGGACTATTTGAGTCGTCAGACTTTCCATCCGGGGGAGTGGGAACTCCATCCGGAGGTCTTTGCTCAGTTAACCCAATTATGGGGCATTCCAGACATGGATCTAATGGCGTCCCGTCAGAACTTCAAGATTCCTTGCTACGGGTCCAGATCCAGGGATCCCAAGGCGACTCTAGTGGATGCATTAGTGGCGCCTTGGTCGTTCAACCTAGCATATGTGTTTCCACCGTTTCCTCTCCTCCCCAGGCTCATAGCCAGGATCAAACAGGAGAAGGCCTCTGTGATTCTGATAGCTCCTGCGTGGCCACGCAGGACTTGGTATGCAGACCTGGTGAATATGTCATCGGCTCCACCATGGAAGCTACCTTTGAGACAGGACCTTCTAGTACAAGGTCTATTCGAACATCCCAATCTAGTTTCTCTGCAGCTGACTGCTTGGAAATTGGACGCTTGATTTTATCCAAGCGTGGGTTTTCAAATTCTGTGATTGATACTCTGGTCCAAGCCAGAAAACCTGTGACTAGAAGGATTTACCATAAAATATGGAAAAAATATATCTGTTGGTGTGAATCCAAAGGATTCTCCTGGAGTAAGATTAAAATTCCAAAGATTCTCTCCTTTCTCCAAGAAGGTTTGGATAAAGGATTGTCAGCTAGTTCTCTAAAAGGACAGATTTCTGCATTATCCGTCTTGTTGCACAAACGACTGGCAGCTTTGCCAGATGTACAAGCTTTTGTGGTTAGAATCAAGCCTGTTTACAGACCCATGACTCCTCCTTGGAGTCTAAATTTAGTTCTTTCAGTTCTTCAAGGGGTTCCGTTTGAACCTTTTACATTCCATAGATATTAAGTTACTATCTTGGAAAGTTCTGTTTTTGGTTGCTATTTCTTCTGCTAGAAGAGTTTCTGAATTATCTGCTTTGCAGTGTGATCCACCCTATCTGGTGTTCCATTCAGATAAGGTTGTTTTGCGTACTAAGCCTGGTTTTCTTCCAAAAGTTGTTTCCAACGAGAACATCAACCAGGAAATAGTTGTTCATTCTTTGTGTCTGAATCCAGTTTCAAAGAAGGAACGTTTATTACACAATTTAGATGTTGTTCGTGCTTTAAAGTTCTATTTAGAAGCAACAAAAGATTTTAGACAAACCTCATCCTTGTTTGTCGTTTACTCTGGTAAGAGGAGAGGTCAAAAAGCTACTGCTACCTCTCTCTCTTTCTGGCTGAAAAGCATTATCCGCTTGGCTTATGAGACTGCCAGACGGCAGCCTCCTGACCGTATCACAGCTCACTCTACTAGGGCTGTGGCTTCCACATGGGCCTATAAGAACGAGGCTTCTGTTGACCAGATATGTAAGGCAGCGACTTGGTCTTCTCTGCACACTTTTGCCAAATTCTACAAATTTGATATTTCTCCAACATTGGTGTGTCCGGTCCACGGCGTCATCCTTACTTGTGGGATATTCTCTTCCCCAACAGGAAATGGCAAAGAGTCCCAGCAAAGCTGGTCACATGATCCCTCCTAGGCTCCGTCCACCCCAGTCATTCTCTTTGCCGTTGCACAGGCAACATCTCCACGGAGATGGTTAAGAGTTTTTTGGTGTTTAAATGTAGTTTTTATTCTTCTATCAAGTGTTTGTTATTTTAAAATAGTGCTGGTATGTACTATTTACTCTGAAACAGAAAAGGATGAAGATTTCTGTTTGTAAGAGGAAGATGATTTTAGCAGACAGTAACTAAAATCGGTTGCTGTTTCCACATAGGACTGTTGAGATGAAGTAACTTCAGTTGGGGGAAACAGCAGACTTTTCTGCTTAAGGTATGACTAGCCATATTTCTAACAAGACTGTGTAATGCTGGAAGGCTGTCATTTCCCCTCATGGGGACCGGTAAGCCATTTTCTTAGTCAAAAACAAACAGAATAAAGGGCTTATTATGGGCTAAAAAAACTGGTACATTTTTATGGGCTAAATCGATTGCTTTATTTGTGCATATTATTCAAATTTAGGCTAACAATTGACATTTATAATCTTGGGGAACGTTTATAAAACGGCAGGCACTGTATTGGACACCTTTTTCAGTCAGGGGGCCTTTCTAGTCATAGACTGAGCCTCATTTTCGCGCCATTAATGCACAGTTGTTTTTTGAGAACAGGGCATGCAGATGCATGTGTGTGGATCTAAGAATCTCTGAAAAAGCTTTTAGAAGGTGTCATTTGGTATCGTATTCCCCTCAGGGCTTGGTTGGGTCTTAGCAAAGACTGTATCTGGGACTGTATAGGGGTTAAATTGAAAATCGGCTCCGGTTCCGTTATTTTAAGGGTTAAAGCTCTGAAATTTGGTGTGCAATACTTTTAAGGCTTTAAGACACTGTGGTGAAAATTTGGTAATTTTTGAACAATTCCTTCATACTTTTTCACATATTCAGTAATAAAGTGTTTTCTGTTTGAAATTTAAAGTGACAGTAACGGTTTTATTTTAAAACGTTTTTTGTGCATTGTTGACAAGTTTAAGCCTGTTTAACATGTCTATACCTTCAGATAAGCTATGTTCTATATGTATGAAAGCCAATGTGTCTCCCCATTTAAATTTATGTGATAATTGTGCCATAGCGTCCAAACAAAGTAAGGACAGTACTGCCACAAATAATGATATTGCCCAAGATGATTCCTCAAATGAGGGGAGTAAACATGATACTACATCATCTCCTACTGTGTCTACACCAGTTTTTGCCCATGCAGGACGCCCCTAGTACATCTAGTGCGCCAATACTTATTACCATGCAACAATTAACGGCTGTAATGGATAACTCCATAGCAAATCTTTTATCCAAAATGCCAACTTATCAGAGAAAGCGCGATTGCTCTGTTTTAAACACTGAAGAGCAAGAGGACGCTGATGATAATTGTTCTGTCATACCCTCACACCAATCTGAAGGGGCCATGAGGGAGGTTTTGTCTGAGGGAGAAATTTCAGATTCAGGAAAAATTTCTCATCAAGCTGAACCTGATGTTGTGACATTTAAATTTAAATTAGAACATCTCCGCGCACTGCTTAAGGAGGTGTTATCTACTCTGGATGATTGTGACAATTTGGTCATTCCAGAGAAATTATGCAAGATGGACAGGTTCCTAGAGGTTCCGGTGCCCCCCGACGCTTTTCCTATACCCAAGCGGGTGGCGGACATAGTAAATAAAGAGTGGGAAAAGCCCGGCATACCTTTTGTTCCTCCCCCTATATTTAAGAAATTATTTCCTATGGTCGACCCCAGAAAGGACTTATGGCAGACAGTCCCCAAGGTCGAGAAGGCAGTTTCTACTCTAAACAAACGCACTACTATTCCTATCGAAGATAGTTGTGCTTTCAAAGATCCTATGGATAAAAAATTGGAAGGTTTGCTTAAAAAGATTTTTGTACAGCAAGGCTACCTTCTACAACCAATTTCATACATTGTTCCTGTCACTACGGCAGCGTGGTTCTGGTTCGAGGAACTAGAAAAGTCGCTCAGTAGAGAAACTCCATATGAGGAGGTTATGGACAGAGTTCACGCACTTAAATTGGCTAACTCTTTTATTTTAGATGCCGCTTTGCAATTAGCAAAATTAGCGGCGAAAAATTCAGGGTTTGCTATTGTGGCGCGCAGAGCGCTTTGGCTAAAGTCTTGGTCAGCGGATGTGTCATCCAAGACAAAATTACTTAACATTCCTTTCAAAGGTAAAACTTTATTTGGACCTGATTTGAAAGAGATTATTTCAGACATCACTGGGGGAAAGGGCCACGCCCTTCCACAGGATAGGTCTTTTAAGGCTAAAAATAAGCCTAATTTTCGTCCCTTTCGCAGAAATGGACCAGCCTCTAATTCTGCATCCTCTAAGCAAGAGGGTAATGCCTCACAACCCAAACCAGCCTGGAAACCAATGCAAGGCTGGAACAAAGGTAAGCAGGCCAAGAAGCCTGCCACTGCTAACAAGACAGCATGAAGGAGTAGCCCCCGATCCGGGACCGGATCTGGTGGGGGGCAGACTCTGTCTCTCTTTGCTCAGGCTTGGGCAAGAGATGTTCAGGATCCTTGGGCGCTAGAAATAGTTTCTCAAGGTTATCTCCTGGAATTCAAGGAACTACCCCCAAGGGGAAGGTTCCACAAGTCTCACTTATCCTCAAACCAAATAAAGAGACAGGCATTCTTACATTGTGTAGAAGACCTGTTAAAGATGGGAGTGATACACCCAGTTCCAATAAAGGAACAAGGAATGGGATTTTATTCCAATCTGTTCATAGTTCCCAAAAAAGAGGGAACGTTCAGACCTATTTTGGATTTGAAGATCCTAAACAAATTTCTCAGGGTACCATCGTTCAAAATGGAAACTATTCGAACGATTCTACCCACCATCCAGGAAAGTCAATTTATGACTACCGTGGATCTAAAGGATGCGTACCTACATATCCCTATCCACAAGGAACATCATCAGTTCCTAAGGTTCGCTTTTCTGGACAAACATTACCAGTTTGTGGCTCTTCCATTCGGATTAGCCACTGCTCCAAGGATTTTCACAAAGGTGCTAGGGTCCCTTCTAGCGGTTCTAAGACCAAGGGGCATTGCAGTAGTACCTTACTTGGACGACATTCTAATACAAGCGTCGTCCCTGTCAAAGGCAAAGGCTCATACGGACATCGTTCTAGCCTTTCTCACATCTCACGGATGGAAGGTGAACAAAGAAAAGAGTTCTCTGTCCCCGTCAACAAGAGTTCCCTTCTTGGGAACAATAATAGATTCCTTAGAAATGAGGATTTTTCTGACAGAGGTCAGAAAATCAAAACTTCTAAGCTCTTGTCAAGTGCTTCATTCTGTTCCTCGTCCTTCCATAGCGCAGTGCATGGAAGTAATAGGATTGATGGTTGCAACAATGGACATAGTTCCTTTTGCACGAATTCATCTAAGACCATTACAACTGTGCATGCTCAAACAGTGGAATGGGGATTATACAGACTTGTCTCCAATGATTCAAGTAGATCAAAAGACCAGAGATTCACTCCGTTGGTGGCTGACCCTGGACCATCTGTCCCAGGGAATGAGCTTCCGCAGGCCAGAGTGGGTCATTGTCACGACCGACGCCAGTCTAGTGGGCTGGGGTGCGGTCTGGGAATCCCTGAAAGCTCAGGGTCTATGGTCTCGGGAAGAGTCTCTTCTCCCGATTAAACATTCTGGAACTGAGAGCGATATTCAATGCTCTCAGAGCTTGGCCTCAACTAGCAAAGGCCAAATTCATAAGGTTCCAATCAGACAACATGACGTCTGTTGCTTATATCAATCATCAAGGGGGAACAAAGAGTTCCCTGGCGATGAAAGAAGTGACCAAAATAATTCAATGGGCGGAGGATCACTCCTGCCACTTGTCTGCGATCCACATCCCAGGAGTGGAAAATTGGGAAGCGGATTTTCTGAGTCGTCAGACATTTCATCCGGGGGAGTGGGAACTCCATCCGGAAATCTTTGCCCAAATAACTCAATTATGGGGCATTCCAGACATGGATCTGATGGCGTCTCGTCAGAACTTCAAGGTTCCTTGCTACGGGTCCAGATCCAGGGATCCCAAGGCGACTCTAGTAGATGCACTAGTAGCACCTTGGACTTTCAACCTAGCTTACGTATTCCCACCGTTTCCTCTCATTCCCAGGCTGGTAGCCAGGATCAATCAGGAGAGGGCCTCGGTGATCTTGATAGCTCCTGCGTGGCCACGCAGGACTTGGTATGCAGACCTGGTGAATATGTCATCGGCTCCACCATGGAAGCTACCTTTGAGACAGGACCTTCTTGTTCAAGGTCCATTCGAACACCCAAATCTGGTCTCCCTCCAACTGACGGCTTGGAGATTGAACGCTTGATTCTATCAAAGCGTGGGTTTTCAGATTCGGTGATAGATACTCTGGTTCAGGCCAGAAAACCTGTAACTAGAAAAATTTACCATAAAATATGGAAAAAATATATCTGTTGGTGTGAATCCAAAGGATTCCCATGGAATAAGATAAAAATTCCTAAGATTCTCTCCTTTCTTCAAGAAGGTTTGGAGAAAGGATTATCTGCAAGTTCCCTAAAGGGACAGATCTCTGCTTTATCTGTCTTACTACACAAAAGACTGGCAGCTGTGCCAGATGTTCAAGCATTTGTTCAGGCTCTGGTTAGGATCAAGCCTGTTTACAGACCTTTGACTCCTCCCTGGAGTCTAAATCTAGTTCTTTCAGTTCTTCAAGGGGTTCCGTTTGAACCCTTACATTCCATAGATATTAAGTTACTATCTTGGAAAGTTTTGTTTTTGGTTGCAATTTCTTCTGCTAGAAGAGTTTCAGAGTTATCTGCTCTGCAGTGTTCTCCTCCTTATCTGGTGTTCCATGCAGATAAGGTGGTTTTGCGTACTAAGCCTGGTTTTCTTCCTAAAGTTGTTTCTAACAAAAATATTAACCAGGAGATAGTTGTACCTTCTTTGTATCCGAATCCAGTTTCAAAGAAGGAACGTTTGTTACACAATTTGGACGTTGTCCGTGCTCTAAAGTTCTATTTAGAGGCTACTAAAGATTTCAGACAAACATCTTCCTTGTTTGTTGTTTATTCTGGTAAAAGGAGAGGTCAAAAAGCGACTTCTACCTCTCTTTCCTTTTGGCTTAAAAGAATCATCCGATTGGCTTATGAGACTGCCGGACGGCAGCCTCCTGAAAGAATCACAGCTCACTCCACTAGGGCTGTGGCTTCCACATGGGCCTTCAAGAACGAGGCTTCTGTTGACCAGATATGTAAGGCAGCGACTTGGTCTTCACTGCACACTTTTGCCAAATTTTACAAATTTTATACTTTTGCTTCTTCGGAGGCTATTTTTGGGAGAAAGGTTTTGCAAGCTGTGGTTCCTTCCGTTTAGGTGACCTGATTTGCTCCCTCCCTTCATCCGTGTCCTAAAGCTTTGGTATTGGTTCCCACAAGTAAGGATGACGCCGTTGACCGGACACACCAATGTTGGAGAAAACAGAATTTATGCTTACCTGATAAATTTCTTTCTCCAACGGTGTGTCCGGTCCACGGCCCGCCCTGGTTTTTTAATCAGGTCTGATGAATTATTTTCTCTAACTACAGTCACCACGGTATCATATGGTTTCTCCTATATATATTTCCTCCTGTCCGTCGGTCGAATGACTGGGGTGGGCGGAGCCTAGGAGGGATCATGTGACCAGCTTTGCTGGGACTCTTTGCCATTTCCTGTTGGGGAAGAGAATATCCCACAAGTAAGGATGACGCCGTGGACCGGACACACCGTTGGAGAAAGAAATTTATCAGGTAAGCATAAATTCTGTTTTTTGCTTCTTCGGAGGCTGTTTTTGGGAGAAAGGTTTTGCAAGCCGTGGTGCCTTCTGTTTAGGTAACCTGATTTGCTCCCTCCCTTCATCCGTGTCCTAAAGCTTTGGTATTGGTTCCCACAAGTAATGGATGACGCCATGGACCGGACACACCAATGTTGGAGAAAACAGAATTTATGCTTACCTGATAAATTACTTTCTCCAACGGTGTGTCCGGTCCACGGCCCGCCCTGGTTTTTTTAATCAGGTTGAAAATTTTTTTCTTTATACACTACAGTCACCACGGCACCCTATAGTTTCTCCTAACCGTCGGTCGAATGACTGGGGGGCGGAGCCAGAGGGGGAGCTATATGGACAGCTCTTGCTGTGTGCTCTCCTTGCCTTTCCCTGTGGGGGAGAACATTTTCCCACAAGTAATGGATGACGCCGTGGACCGGACACACCGTTGGAGAAAGTAATTTATCAGGTAAGCATAAATTCTGTTTTCCTAATAAACCTATTAAGGTCTACGAATAATTCAAAAATATTATGTTCATTTGAAGGACAGAAAGATAACCCTCTGTTAAGTACACAGATCTCTTCATTTGTCAAGACATGACTAGAAAGATTAAAAATTCCATCTTTCATTCTCTTAAGTTTCTCCTTTTTGGTCGATTTTGCTCTCCCTTTGCTGCCACGTTGGCGTATGTTCTCTTTTTTTGAGGAGTATAAAACTCCTTTCTTTCATGTAATTAGCAAGAGTCCATGAGCTAGTGACGTATGGGATATACATTCCTACCAGGAAGGGCAAAGTTTCCCAAACCTCAAAATGCCTATAAATACACCCCTCACCACACCCACAATTCAGTTTTACAAACTTTGCCTCCCATGGAGGTGGTGAAGTAAGTTTGTGCTAGATTCTACGTTGATATGCGCTTTGCAGCAGGCTGGAGCCCGGTTTTCCTCTCAGAGTGCAGTGAATGTCAGAGGGATGTGAAGAGAGTATTGCCTATTTGAATACAATGGTCTTCCTCTAGGGGATCTATTTCATAGGTTCTCTGTTATCGGTCGTAGAGATTTCTTCTCCTACCTCCCTTTTCAGATCGACGATATACTCTTATATACCATTACCGCTACTGATTCTCGTTTCAGTACTGGTTTGGCTATCTACTATATGTAGATGAGTGTCTTAGGGTAAGTAAGTCTTATTTTATTATGACACTCTAAGCTATGGTTGGGCACTTTATATGTAAAGTTCTAAATATATGTCTTTAAACTTATATTTGCCATGATTCAGGATAATCAGTATTCCTTCTTTCAGACAGTCAGTTTCATTATTTGGGATAATGCATATGAATAATTATTTTTTTCTTACCTTTAAAAAATTTTCAATTGACTTTTTTCCCTGTGGGCTGTTAGACTTGCGGGGGCTGAAAATGCTACAATTTATTGCGTCATTTTTGGCGCAAAAATTTTGTCATTTCCGGCGCCCTAATTGACGCCGGAAGTTTGTTCGTGGTTGCGTAATTTTTTGATGTGTATGTGTTCAGACGTTTTTTTTGCGCCAAAAATGTGGGCGTCGTTTCTTTCCGGCGTCACAGGATGTGGCGTCATACTTGGCGCCAAAAAATATGGGCATTGTACTTGGCGCCAATAATGTGGGCGTCATTTTTGGTGCCAAAAAATGTGGGCGTCATTCTTGGCGCCAAAAAATGTGGGCGTCATTCTTGTCTCCACCTTTTTTTCACATTATTTCAGTCTCATTTTTCATTGCTTCTGGTTGCTAGAGGCTTGTTCATTTGGCATTTTTTCCCATTCCTGAAACTGTCATTTAAGGAATTTGATCATTTTGCTTTATATGTTGTTTTTTTCTATTACATATTGCAAGATGTCTATACCTGACCCTGGATCAGAATCTACTTCTGGAAAGACGCTGCCTGATGCTGGTTCTACCAAAGTTAAGTGCATCTGTTGTAAACTTTTGGTAACTGTTCCTCCGGCTGTAGTTTGTGATAACTGTCATGATAAACTTTCTAATGCAGATTGTGTTTCCATTAGTAATAATCCATTACCTGTTGTTGTTCCTTCAACATCTAATGTTCAGGATGTCCCTGTTAATGTAAAAGAATTTGTTTCTAAATCTATTAGGAAGGCTCTGTCTGTTATTCCTCCTTCCAGTAAACGTAAAAGGTCTTTTAAAACTTCTCATATTTCAGATGAATTTTTAAGTGACTGCCATCATTCTGACTTATCTGTTTCTGATGAGGATCTATCTGGTTCAGAAGATTCTGTCTCAGATATTGACACTGATAAATCTTCATATTTATTTAAGATGGAGTTTATTCGTTCTTTACTTAAAGAAGTGTTAATTGCATTAGATATGGAGGAGTCTAGTCCTCTTCGGTTTTCAAACCTCATGTAGTTATTCCAGAAGTTTTTCCAGTTCCTGATGCTATTTCAGAAGTAATTTCTAGGGAATGGAATAGTCTGGGTACTTCATTTACTCCTTCTCAAAGGTTTAAGAAATTGTACCCTGTGCCATCTGATAGATTAGAGTTTTGGGACAAAATCCCTAAAGTTGATGGGGCTATCTCTACTCTTGCTAAACGTACTACTATTCCTACGGCGGATAGTACTTCCTTTAAGGATCCTTTAGATAGGAAGCTTGAATCCTTTCTAAGGAAAGCTTATTTATGTTCAGGTAATCTTCTTAGACCTGCTATTTCTTTGGCTGATGTTGCTGCAGCTTCCACTTTCTGGTTGGAGGCTTTAGCGCAACAAGTTGTCAGACCATAATGCTTATAGCATTGTTAAACTTCTTCAACATGCTAATAACTTTATTTGTGATGCCATTTTTTATATTATTAGAATTGATGTCAGGTATATGTCTTTAGCTATTTTAGCTAGAAGAGCTTTATGGCTTAAATCTTGGAATGCAGATATGACTTCTAAGTCAACTTTGCTTTCTCTTTCTTTCCAAGGTAATAAATTATTTGGTTCACAGTTAGATTCTATTATTTCAACTGTTATTGGCGGGAAAGGAACCTTTTTGCCTCAGGACAAAAAATCTAAAGGTAAATACAGGGCTGCTAATCGTTTTCGTTCCTTTCGTCAGAATAAGGAACAGAAGCCTGACCCTTCTCCTAAAGGAACGGTTTCCGTTTGGAAACCTTCTCCAGTCTGGAATAAATCCAAGCCTTTTAGAAAGTAAAAACCAGCTCCCGAATCCGCATGAAGGTGCGGCCCTCATTCCAGCACAGCTGGTAGGGGGCAGGTTACGATTTTTCAAAGATATTTGGATCAATTCGATTCACAGTCTTTGGATTCAGAACATTGTTTCTCAAGGGTACAGAATAGGTTTCAAGGTAAGACCACCTGTGAGAAGATTTTTTCTCTCTAGCATTCCAGTAAACCCAGTGAAGGCTCAGGCATTTCTGAAATGTGTTTCAGATCTGGGGTAATTGTGCCAGTTCCAGTTCTGGAACGGGGTCTGGGGTTTTACTCAAATCTATTCATTGTACCAAAGAAGGAGAATTCCTTCAGACCAGTTCTGGATCTAAAAATATTGAATCGCTATGTAAGGATACCAACATTCAAAATGGTGACTATAAGGACTATTCTGCCTTTTGTTCAGCAAGGGCATTATATGTCCACAATAGATTTACAGGATGCATATCTTCATATTCCAATTCATCCAGATCACTATCAGTTTCTGAGATTCTCTTTTCTAGACAAGCATTACCAGTTTTTTGCCCTTCCGTTTGGCCTAGCAACAGCTCCAAGGATCTTTTCAAAGGTTCTCGGTGCCCTTCTCTCTGTAATCAGAGAACAGGGTATTGCGGTATTTCCTTATTTGGACGATATCTTGGTACTTGCTCAGTCTTTACATTCTGCAAAATTTCATACGAATCAACTTGTGTCGTTTCTTCAAAGACATGGTTGGAAGATCAATTTACCAAAGAGTTATTTGATTCCTCAGACAAAGGTAACCTTTTTGGGCTTTCAAATAGATTCAGTGTCCATGACTTTGTCTCCAATAGAAAAGAGACGTCTGAAGTTGGTTTCAGCTTGTCGAAACCTTCAGTCTCAATCATTCCCTTTGGTAGCTTTGTGCATGGAAATTCTAGGTCTCATGACTGCTGCATCGGACGCGATCCCCTTTGGTCATTTTTCACCTTTGTATGCTGAACCAGTGGTGCAGGGATTATACAAAGATATCACAAATAATATCCTTAAATCCCAATGTTCGATCTTCTCTGACTTGGTGGTTGAATCACCATCGTCTAATTCAAGGGGCCTCTTTCGTTCGTCCAACCTGGACTGTAATCTCAACAGATGCGAGTCTTTCAGGTTGGGGAGCTGTATGGGGATCTCTGACAGCACAGGGGGTTTGGGAATCTCAGGAGGCGAGATTGCCAATCAACATTTTGGAACTCCGTGTGATTTTCAGAGCTCTTCAGTTCTGGCCTCTTCTGAAGAGAGAATCCTTTGTTTTCAGATGGACAATGTCACAACCGTGGTGTATGTCAATCATCAAGGTGGGACTCACAGTCCTCAAGCTATGACAGAAGTATCTCGGATACTTGTATGGGCGGAATCCAGCTCCTGTCTAATTACTGCGGTTCACATCCCAGGTGTAGACAATTGGGAAGCGGATTATCTCAGTCGCCAGACTTTACGTCCGGGCGAATGGTCTCTTCACCCAGAGGTATTTCTTCAGATTGTTCAAATCTGGGGACTTCCAGAAATAGATCTGATGGCCTCTCATCTAAACAAGAAACTTCCCAGGTATCTGTCCAGATCCAGGGATCCTGAGGCGGAAGCAGTGGACGCGTTGTCGCTTCCTTGGAATTATAATCCTGCCTATATCTTTCCGCCTCTAGTTCTTCTTCCAAAAGTGATTTCCAAAATTCTAATGGAACGTTCGTTTGTACTGCTGGTGGCTCCAGCATGGCCTCACAGGTTTTGGTATGCGGATCTCATTCAGATGGCCAGTTGCCAACCTTGGACACTTCCGTTAAGACCAGACCTTCTATCTCAAGGCCCATTTTTCCATCAGGATCTCAAATCATTAAATTTGAAGGTATGGAAATTGAACGCTTGATTCTTAGTCATAGAGATTTCTCTGACTCAGTAATTAATACTATGTTACAGGCTCATAAATCTGTGTCTAGGAAGATTTATTATCGAATCTAGAAGACTTACATTTCTTGGTGTTCTTCTCATAAATTCTCCTGGCATTCTTTTAGAATTCCTAGAATTTTACAGTTTCTTCAGGATGGTTTGGATAAAGGTTTGTCTGCAAGTTCTTTGAAAGGACAAATCTCTGCTCTTTCTGTTCTTTTTCACAGAAAGATTGCTAATCTTCCTGATATTCATTGTTTTGTACAGGCTTTGGTCCGTATCAAACCTGTCATTAAGTCAATCTCTCCTCCTTGGAGTCTTAATTTGGTTCTGAGGGCTTTACAGGCTCCTCCGTTTGAACCTATGCATTCTCTGGATATTAAATTACATTCTTGGAAAGTTTTGTTCCTTTTGGCCATCTCTTCTGCTAGAAGAGTTTCTGAGTTATCTGCTCTTTCTTGTGAATCTCCTTTTCTGATTTTTCATCAGGATAAGGCGGTGTTCCGGACTTCATTTCAATTTTTACCTAAGGTTGTGAATTCTAACAACATTAGTAGAGAAATTGTTGTCCCTTCATTGTGTCCTAATCCTAAGAATTCTCTGGAGAGATCTTTACATTCTTTGGATGTAGTAAGAGCTTTGAAATATTATGTTGAAGCTACTAAAGATTTCAGAAAGACTTCTAGTCTATTTGTTATCTTTTCTGGTTCCAGGAAAGGTCAGAAAGCTTCTGCCATTTCTTTGGCGTCTTGGTTAAAGTCTTTGATTCATCATGCTTATGTGGAGTCGGGTAAGTCCCCGCCTCAAAGGATTACGGCTCATTCTACTAGGTCAGTTTCTACTTCCTGGGCTTTTAGGAATGAAGCTTCTGTTGATCAGATTTGCAAAGCAGCAACTTGGTCTTCTTTGCATACTTTTACTAAATTCTACCATTTTGATGTTTTCTCTTCTTCTGAAGCAGTTTTTGGTAGAAAAGTACTTCAGGCAGCTGTTTCAGTTTGATTCTTCTGCTTATAATTTCAGTTTTTTTCATTATAAGATTAAAACTTTTGATTTGGGTTGTGGATTATTTTTTCAGCGGAATTGGCTGTCTTTATTTTATCCCTCCCTCTCTAGTGACTCTTGCGTGGAAGTTCCACATCTTGGGTATCTGCTATCCCATACGTCACTAGCTCATGGACTCTTGCTAATTACATGAAAGAAAACATAATTTATGTAAGAACTTGCCTGATAAATTCATTTCTTTCATATTAGCAAGAGTCCATGAGGCCCACCCTTTTTGTGGTGGTTATGATTTTTTTGTATAAAGCACAATTATTCCAATTCCTTATTTTTGATGCTTTCGCTCCTTTCTTATCACCCCACTTCTTGGCTATTCGTTAAACTGAATTGTGGGTATGGTGAGGGGTGTATTTATAGGCATTTTAAGGTTTGGGAAACTTTGCCCCTCCTGGTAGGAATGTATATCCCATACGTCACTAGCTCATGGACTCTTGCTAATATGAAAGAAATGAATTTATCAGGTAAGTTCTTACATAAATTATGTTTTTGAATAACCTGTTTCCATTTGTTTTAATCTGATTGGTGCATGCCTTTGTTGTTGTTTGTAATAACCCTATTTCTTGTCCCCTTGAAAAACCTGCGATTTACCTTCCCTATGCTCTACCCTGCTATTTTGGTAAGCTGGTTCTGATTGATTATATTGATATCCATCATTATTGTAATCTCTATATTGTTCCCTTTTGTACCAATCATTTTCATCAGCTTTAGAATTTACAGAAATAATTCTCTCTCTATATTGAATCTGAGGATTAATTTGATCTTTTTGTCTCCAAGAGGAGCGCTGTTTTTGGTATGAATTGTATCCCTGATTGTGCTTATTGGAGTGTATATATTCATCACCTTTAGATACTTCATTTTTTTCTTTTATCTTTAGGTTTCTTATATTCCACTTTCACCCATTGATCTTGTTTCACCATATTTTTATTATTAATTAATGTCTCTTCTGATTTAGGTATTTCTTCCCTGTCAGAGGCAACTTTATCTATATATATGCATCCTTCTAAATAATCCTTTTCATCCATGGCTAGTTTCTTAGCCTTTATTTTAATTAATTTCTTTTGATAGTCATCAGTTTTCTCCAAGATTTCTTTACTTTTATTTTCATAATCAGAAAGTGTCAATATCCCACCAGTGACGGTGCTCTTGTTTAAGTGCATCTTCAAGTTTAAAAAACAATTGTGTCATAGATTACTATTGTCTACCAATGTAGAGATTTCCATACTATTTTCACAATTGCTAAGAGTCAAACGACTCTGATTACGTGCTTCTTTACTCTGCATGTTAGTGTTTAGAATATATATATAAAAAATGAACTAAACAGTCCATTTTAACATTAGCCACTATTAGTTCGTAGACGATAAGCTCACTAGCAGGGTAAAAAATATATACCAAAGTGTAAAACAACTCTAACTTCTATGTCAGAACTATAAAAACATGCCATCATTATAAATCATATAATGCGTAATGGAATATAATTTAAATATATTTTTTCCACATGATCCATACATGAACCAGCATTTTGTGGGCAGCTTATGTTGTGGCGATCATCTGTCATTTTTGTGGCCGCTAGTGTAAGTTATCAGACACTGGGAGGAGATATACTGTTATTCGGCTGTTCCATTATCTAACATGCATCCCAGCGATCAGCTGTTATATCAGCGGTGGTTAGTAAAATCAGCTGCTGGAGGGAGAGGGAACACACCCTTATTCAACTAACCTATCACTATCTAGCCGGCTCTTTGCAGGGATTCTATTGGTTCATATTCCTAGTTCTCAGACGCACTAATTGGCTGGAGACGCTGAATTTGTTTTATAAGTCATGATAGCATTTGAATATTATACACCTGATGAAACGGTTTTTGAACCGGGAAACGCGTTGTGTATATGGTTTTTAATAAACTTATTGTGTTTTATAAAACCTATTGTCATCACGAAGTCTTTACTGCACGATCTTATCTGTTGCAAGTCTGCTGGATCTATGAAAGCAGGTTAACAGAGCAGCTGCTGACTGAGACATTAAGGTCGTGACTGATGCACATGAGACTGAGATGCTGATATCTTACTGCGGTTACTGTGTGTCCCCTTTTTTTTTTTATTTGTGTGTTTGTTGTTTGTGCGCTTGTCCTTGTGTGAATGATGTGTTTTCTCTTGCAAGGTGTATCCAGTCCACGGATTCATCCTTTACTTGTGGGATATTCTCATTCCCTACAGGAAGTGGCAAAGAGAGCACACAGCAGAGCTGTCCATATAGCTCCCCCTCTAGCTCCACCCCCCAGTCATTCTCTTTGCCGGCTCTAAGCACTAGGGTCTCTCTACGGGAGGGTAAAGTGAATGTGGTGTTAGAATTGTAGTTTTATATCTTCAATCAAAAGTTTGTTATTTTTAAATAGTACCGGTTTGTACTGTTTACTCTCTAGCAGAAAAGTGATGAAGATTTCTGCTGAGAGGAAAATGATTTTAGCATGTTGTAACTAAAATCCACTGCTGTTCCCACACAGGACTGAGGAGTACCAGAAAACATCAGTTGGGGGGAACAGTTTGCAGGCTTGACTGCAATGAGGTATGTTCAGTCATTTATTTCTAGACAAGACTGAGATAATGCTAGAAGACTGACAAGATCCCCATGTGGGGAGGGTAAGCTATGTTCTGAGACTTAGTAAAGAATTGAATGCTTACATAACAGGGCTAATTAGGCTGGTTGACACTAATTCAGGGCAATCGATTATTTGTTTAAGAAATACTCATTGGAGACACTTTTTTAAGCACTTTTTCTGGGGTTATTATCCACATGGCAAAAATTTAGTCACTTGGAAGTGATTTTTGTAGGCCTCACAACTCCGGAGTGGAGTGGGAGGGGCTTAATTTTGTGCCTCAGATGCGCAGTTAGAATTGAAAGACAGTTCATGCTGCTTCACATGGAGGGTCCAGCTGCTGATTGAGGACCTGAAAGAAGCTTTTTCCCCCAAAAACTGATCCCTGAGGGCAGGTAGGGCCACAGCAGTAAGCTGTGGCAAGGTGCTGTAGTTATTTAACCGGTTGCTGGCTTTAGGCTGCTCCGGTTTGGGCATTAAGGGGTTAATCGTTCTGAAAATCCTTGTTCAATGTGTTTAGAAGCCATAGTGGAACCCCCTCTCAGAATGTGTCCCAATTGCACTAATATGTCTATACACTTTAAAGATCATATTGTTGCACTTAAAAATGTGGCCCAAGATGATTCTCAGTCTGAAGGTAATGAGGATAGTCCGTCTACCTCTCCCCATGTGTCACAGCCAGTTACTGCCTAGTACCTCTAGTGCGTCTGCCCCTATTACATTACAACAACTAGCGACAGTCATGGATAATTCCCTTGCGGCCTTTCTATCCAAACTGCCAGTTTTTCCTGCAAAGCCCGATAGCTCTGTTTTAAGAACAGATTATGAGCAGTCTGAAGCTTTGGTAGCCTTATCTGATGTGCCCTCACAACGCTCTGAAGTGGAGGTGAGGGATTTGATGTCTGAGGGAGAAATTTCCGATTCAGGAAAGGTTTCTCATCAGGCAGAGTCAGATTCATTAGCGTTTAAATTGGAACACCTCCGCGTATTGCTCAGGGAGGTATTAGCTACTCTGGATGATTGTGACCCTATGGTGGTCCCAGAGAAGTTGTGTAAAATGGACAAGTACTTAGAGGTCCCTGTATACACTGATGCGTTTCCGATACCTAAGAGGGTTGCGGATATTGTTACTAGGGAGTGGGATAGACCAGGTGACCCTTTTGTTCCCGCCCCCCTATTTTTAAGAAAATGTTCCCCATAACTGACCCCAGGCGGGACTCGTGGCAGACGGTCCCTAAGGTAGAGGGGGCTGTTTCTTCACTTGCTAAACGCACAACCATACCAATTGAAGACAGTTGTGCTTTTAAAGATCCTATGGATAAAAAGTTAGAAGGTTTACTTAAGAAAAATTTTGTTCAACAAGGTTTTCTTCTCCAACCTATTGCCTGCATTATTCCTGTAACTACTGCAGCGGCTTTCTGGTTTGAGGCGCTTGAGGAGTCGCTCCAGACGGAAACCTCATATGACGAAATTATAGATAGAATTAAGGCTCTAAAGCTGGCTAATTCTTTTATCACAGATGCCGCTTTGCAGTTAGCTAAGTTAGCGGCAAAAAATTCAGGTATCGCCATTATGGCGCGCAGATCGCTTTGGCTCAAGTCATGGTCGGCCGATGTGTCGTCAAAATCTAAATTATTAAATATCCCTTTCAAGGGAAAGACCCTTTTCGGGGCAGAATTGAAAGAGATTATTTCAGAAATCACCGGGGGAAAGGGCCATGCTCTCCCTCAGGACAAGCTTTTTAAGGCTAAAAACAAAGCTAATTTTCGTTCCTTTCGTAATTTCAGGAGCGGTCCCGCTTCAGCCTCTACAGCTGCAAAGCAAGAGGGTAACGCTTAACCTGGAAGCCTTACCAGGGCTGGAACAAGGGTAAACAGGCCAAAAAGCCTGCAGCTGCTACCAAGACAGCATGAAGGGGTAGCCCCCGATCCGGGACCGGATCTAGTAGGGGGCAGACTTTCTCTCTTCACTCAGACCTGGGCAAGAGATGTTCACGATCCCTGGGCTTTAGAGATTGTTACCCAGGGATATCTTCTAGAATTCAAGGACTCCCCTCCATGGGGAAGGTTCCACATTTCTCGCCTGTCTACAGACCAGACAAAGAAAGAGGCGTTCTTACGCTGTGTAGAAGATCTACATACAATGGGAGTGATATACCCAGTTCCAATTGCAGAACAAGGACTGGGTTTTTACTCAAACCTGTTTGTGGTTCCCAAAAAAGAAGGAACTTTCAGACCAATCCTGGATCTAAAAATTCTAAACAGATTCCTCAGAGTCCCATCATTCAAGATGGAGACCATTCGGACAATCTTACCTATGATCCAGGAAGGTCAATATATGACTACCGTGGATCTAAAGGATGCGTACCTGCATATCCCTATCCACAAAGATCATCATCAGTTCATCCGGTTCGCTTTTCTAGACAAGCATTACCAGTTTGTGGCTCTTCCATTCGGTTTAGCCACTGCTCCCAGAATTTTCACAAAGGTGCTAGGGTCTCTTCTGGTGGTTCTAAGACCGCAGGGCATAGCTGTGGCGCCTTATTTGGACGACATCTTAATTCAGGCGCCGTCTTTTCACAGAGCCAAGGCTCACACAGAGATTGTATTGGCCTTTCTAAGGTCTCACGGGTAGAAGGTGAACATCAAAAAGAGTTCTCTGTCCCCACTCACAAGGGTTTCCTTCTTAGGAACACTAATAGATTCGGTAGAAATGAAAATTTCTTTCATGTAATTAGCAAGAGTCCATGAGCTAGTGACGTATGGGATATACATTCCTCAAAATGCCTATAAATACACCCCTCACCACACCCACAAATCAGTTTTACAAACTTTGCCTCCCGTGGAGGTGGTGAAGTAAGTTTGTGCTAGATTCTACGTTGATATGCGCTCTGCAACAGGTTGGAGCCCGGTTTTCCTCTAGCGTGCAGTGAATGTCAGAGGGATGTGAAGAGAGTATTGCCTATTTGAATTCAATGATCTCCTTCTACGGGGTCTATTTCATAGGTTCTCTGTTATGGGTCGTAGAGATTCATCTCTTACCTCCCTTTTCAGATCGACGATATACTCTTATATATACCATTACCTCTACTGATTCTCGTTTCAGTACTGGTTTGGCTTTCTACTACATGTAGATGAGTGTCCTGGGGTAAGTAAGTCTTATTTTTGTGACACTCTAAGCTATGGTTGGGCACTTTTATATAAAGTTCTAAACCTTAAAATTTGACTTTTTTCCCTGTGGGCTGTTAGACTCACGGGGGCTGAAAATGCTTCATTTTATTGCGTCATTCTTGGCGCTGACTTTTTTGGCGCAAAAAATTTTCTTTGTTATTTCCGGCGTCATACTTGTCACCGGAAGTTGCGTCATTTTTGAAGTTTTTGCGCCAAAAGTGTCGGCGTTACCGGATGTGGCGTCATTTTTGGCGCTAAAAGCATTTAGGCGCCAAATAATGTGGGCGTCTTTTTTGGCGCTAAAAAATATGGGCGTTATTATTGTCTCCACATTATTTAAGTCTCATTGCTTATTGCTTCTGGTTGCTAGGAGCTTGTTCACTGGCATTTTTTCCCATTCCTGAAACTGTCATTTAAGGAATTTGATCAATTTTGCTTTATATGTTGTTTTTTCTATTACATACAGGGAGTGCAGAATTATTAGGCAAGTTGTATTTTTGAGGATTAATTTTATTATTGAACAACAACCATGTTCTCAATGAACCCAAAAAACTCATTAATATCAAAGCTGAATAGTTTTGGAAGTAGTTTTTAGTTTGTTTTTAGTTATAGCTATTTTAGGGGGATATCTGTGTGTGCAGGTGACTATTACTGTGCATAATTATTAGGCAACTTAACAAAAAACAAATATATACCCATTTCAATTATTTATTTTTACCAGTGAAACCAATATAACATCTCAACATTCACAAATATACATTTCTGACATTCAAAAACAAAAACAAATCAGTGACCAATATAGCCACCTTTCTTTGCAAGGACACTCAAAAGCCTGCCATCCATGGATTCTGTCAGTGTTTTGATCTGTTCACCATCAACATTGCGTGCAGCAGCAACCACAGCCTCCCAGACACTGTTCAGAGAGGTGTACTGTTTTTCCTCCTTGTAAATCTCACATTTGATGATGGACCACAGGTTCTCAATAGGATTCAGATCAGGTGAACAACGAGGCCATGTCATTAGATTTTCTTCTTTTATACCCTTTCTTGCCAGCCACGCTGTGGAGTACTTGGACGCGTGTGATGGAGCATTGTTCTGCATGAAAATCATGTTTTTCTTGAAGGATGCAGACTTCTTCCTGTACCACTGCTTGAAGAAGGTGTCTTCCAGAAACTGGCAGTAGGACTGGGAGTTGAGCTTGACTCCATCCTCAACCCGAAAAGGCCCCACAAGCTCATCTTTGATGATACCAGCCCAAACCAGTACTCCACCTCCACCTTGCTGGCGTCTGAGTCGGACTGGAGCTCTCTGCCCTTTACCAATCCAGCCACAGGCCCATCCATCTGGCCCATCAAGACTCACTCTCATTTCATCAGTCCATAAAACCTTAGAAAAATCAGTCTTGAGATATTTCTTGGCCCAGTCTTGACTTTTCAGCTTGTGTGTCTTGTTCAGTGGTGGTCGTCTTTCAGCCTTTCTTACCTTGGCCATGTCTCTGAGTATTGCACACCTTGTGCTTTTGGGCACTCCAGTGATGTTGCAGCTCTGAAATATGGCCAAACTGGTGGCAAGTGGCATCTTGGCAGCTGCACGCTTGACCTTTCTCAGTTCATGGGCAGTTATTTTGCACCTTGGTTTTTCCACACGCTTCTTGCGACCCTGTTGACTATTTTGAATGAAACGCTTGATTGTTCGATGATCACGCTTCAGAAGCTTTGCAATTTTAAGAGTGCTGCATCCCTCTGCAAGATATCTCACTATTTTTGACTTTTCTGAGCCTGTCAAGTCCTTCTTTTGACCCATTTTGCCAAAGGAAAGGAAGTTGCCTAATAATTATGCACACCTGATATAGGGTGTTGATGTCATTAGACCACACCCCTTCTCATTACAGAGATGCACATCATCTAATATGCTTAATTGGTAGTAGGCTTTCGAGCCTATACAGCTTGGAGTAAGACAACATGCATAAAGAGGATGATGTGGTCAAAATACTAATTTGCCTAATAATTCTGCACTCCCTGTATTGCAAGATGTCTCAGATTGACCCTGAATCAGAAGATACTTCTGGAAAATCGCTGCCTGATGCTGGATCTACCAAAGTTAAGTGTATTTGCTGTAAACTTGTGGTATCTGTTCCTCCAGCTGTTGTTTGTAATGAATGTCATGACAAACTTGTTAATGCAGATAATATTTCCTTTAGTAATGTTACATTACCTGTTGCTGTTCCATCAACATCTAATACTCAGAGTGTTCCTGTTAACATAAGAGATTTTGTTTCTAAATCCATTAAGAAGGCTATGTCTGTTATTCCTTCTTCTAGTAAACGTATAAGGTCTTTTAAAACTTCTCATTTTTCAGATGAATTTTTAAATGGACATCATCATTCTGATAATGATTCCTCTGGTTCAGAGGATTCTGTTTCAGAGGTTGATGCTGATAAATCTTCATATTTATTCAAAATGGAATTTATTCGTTCTTTACTTAAAGAAGTCTTAATTGCATTAGAAATAGAGGAATCTGGTCCTCTTGATACTAAACCTAAACGTTTAAATAAGGTTTTTAGATCTCCTGTAGTTATTCCAGAAGTTTTTTCCTGTCCCTGATGCTATTTCTGAAGTAATTTCCAGGGAATGGAATAATTTGGGTAATTCATTTACTCCTTCTAAACGTTTTAAGCAATTATATCCTGTGCCATCTGACAGATTAGAGTTTTGGGACAAAATCCATAAGGTTGATGGGGCTATCTCTACTCTTGCTAAACGTACTACTATTCCTACGGCAGATAGTACTTCCTTTAAGGATCCTTTAGATAGGAAAATGTAATCCTTTCTAAGAAAAGCTTACTTATGTTCAGGTAATCTTCTTAGACCTGCTATATCTTTAGCGGATGTTGCTGCAGCTTCAACTTTTTGATCATAATTCTCATAGCATTGTTAATCTTCTTCAACATGCTAATAATTTTATTTGTGATGCCATCTTTGATATCATTAGGGTTGATGTCAGGTATATGTCTCTAGCTATTTTAGCTAGAAGAGCTTTATGGCTTAAAACTTGGAATGCTGATATGTCTTCCAAGTCAACTTTGCTTTCCCTTTCTTTCCAGGGTAATAAATTATTTGGTTCACAGTTGGATTCTATTATTTCAACTGTTACTGGGGGGAAAGGAACTTTTTTACCACAGGATAAAAAATCTAAAGGTAAATTTAGGTCTACTAATCGTTTTCGTTCCTTTCATCACAATAAGGAACAAAAGCCTGATCCTTCCCCTACAGGAGCGGTATCAGTTTGGAAACCATCTCCAGTCTGGAATAAATCCAAGCCTTTTAGAAAGCCAAAGCCAGCTCCCAAGTCAACATGAAGGTGCGGCCCTCATTCCAGCCCAGCTGGTAGGGGGCAGATTACGATTTTTCAAAGAAATTTGGATCAATTCGATTCACAATCTTTGGATTCAGAACATTGTTTCACAAGGGTACAGAATAGGCTTCAAGATAAGGCCTCCTGCAAGAAGATTTTTTCTTTCCCGTGTCCCAGTAAATCCAGTGAAGGCTCAAGCATTTCTGAAATGTGTTTCAGATCTAGAGTTGGCTGGAGTAATTATGCCAGTTCCAGTTCTGGAACAGGGGCTGGGGTTTTACTCAAATCTCTTCATTGTACCAAAGAAGGAGAATTCCTTCAGACCAGTTCTGGATTTAAAAATATTGAATCATTATGTAAGGATACCAACATTCAAAATGGTAACTATAAGGACTATTCTGCCTTTTGTTCAGCAAGGGCATTATATGTCCACAATAGATTTACAGGATGCATATCTGCATATTCCGATTCATCCAGATCACTATCAGTTTCTGAGATTCTCTTTCCTAGACAAGCATTACCAGTTTGTGGCTCTGCCGTTTGGCCTAGCAACAGCTCCAAGGATTTTTACAAAGGTTCTCGGTGCCCTTCTGTCTGTAATCAGAGAACAGGGTATTGTGGTACTTGCTCAGTCTTCACATTTAGCAGAATCTCATACGAATCGACTTGTATTGTTTCTTCGAGAACATGGTTGGAGGATCAATTTACCAAAAAGTTCATTGATTCCTCAGACAAGGGTAACCTTTTTAGGTTTCCAGATAGATTCAGTGTCCATGACTCTGTCTCTGACAGACAAGAGACGTCTAAAATTGGTTTCAGCTTGTCGAAACCTTCAGTCTCAATCATTCCCTTCGGTAGCCTTATGCATGGAAATTCTAGGTCTTATGACTGCTGCATCGGACGCGATCCCCTTTGCTCGTTTTCACATGCGACCTCTTCAGCTCTGTATGCTGAACCAGTGGTGCAGGGATTATACAAAGATATCACAATTAATATCTTTAAAACCGATTGTACGACACTCTCTGACGTGGTGGACAGACCACCATCGTTTAGTTCAGGGGGCTTCTTTTGTTCTTCCGACCTGGACTGTGGTTTCAACAGATGCAAGTCTGACAGGGGAGCTGTTTGGGGGTCTCTGACAGCACAAGGGGTTTGGGAATCTCAGGAGGTGAGATTACCAATCAACATTTTGCAATTTTCAGAGCTCTTCAGTCATGGCCTCTTCTAAAGAGAAAGTTGTTCATTTGTTTTCAGACGGACAATGTCACAACTGTGGCATATATCAATCATCAAGGAGGGACTCCCAGTCCTCTGGCTATGAAAGAAGTATCTCGAATACTGGTATGGGCGGAATCCAGCTCCTGTCTAATTTCTGCGGTTCATATCCCAGGTATAGACAATTGGGAAGCGGATTATCTCAGTCGCCAAACGTTACATCCGGGCGAATGGTCTCTTCACCCAGAGGTATTTCTTCAGATTGTTCAAATGTGGGGACTTCCAGAAATAGATCTGATGGCTTCTCATCTAAACAAGAAACTTCCCAGGTATCTGTCCAGATCCAGGGATCCTCAGGCGGAGGCAGTGGATGCATTGTCACTTCCTTGGAAGTATCATCCTGCCTATATCTTTCCGCCTCTAGTTCTTCTTCCAAGAGTGATTTCCAAGATTCTAAAGGAGTGCTCGTTTGTTCTGCTGGTGGCTCCAGCATGGCATCACAGGTTTTGGTATGCGGATCTTGTCCGGATTCCCATTTGCCAACCGTGGACTCTTCCATTAAGACCAGACCTTCTATCGCAAGGTCCTTTTCTCCTACATTGGTGTATCCGGTCCATGGCTTCATCCTTACTTGTGGGATATTCTCTTCCCCTACAGGAAGTGGCAAAGAGAGCACACAGCAGAGCTGTCCATATAGCTCCCCTCAGGCTCCGCCCCCCCAGTCATTCTCTTTGCCGCTCTGAATTCCTCTCCTTCTGTGTCAACACCAGCTATGCCCGCGCAGGTGATGCCCAGTACATCTAGCGCACCAATTGCGATTACTATGCAACAGTTAGAAGCAGTAATGGATAATTCTATTGCAGCATTTTTATCCAAACTGCCAGCTTTCCTAGGAAGCGTGATTGCTCAGTTTGAAATACAGAAAATGAGCAAGTAGACGCAGAGGATAATTTATCTGTAGTGCCCTCACATCAATCTGACTTGGCGGTGAGGGAGGGCTTGTCTGAGGGAGAAATTTCTGACTCAGGAAAAGTTTCTCAGCAGGCAGAGCCTGATACCATAGCATTTAAATTTAAGCTAGAACACCGCCGCGCTCTACTTAAGGAGGTCCTGGCTACTCTTGATGATTGTGACCCTTTGGCGGTCCCAGAAAAATTGTGTAAAATGGATACATTCTTAGAGGTCCCAGTACACACTGATGCGTTTCCGATTCCTAAGAGGGTGGGGGATATAGTGAATAAGGAGTGGGAGAAACCAGGTGTACCTTTTGTTCCCCCTCCTATATTTAAGAAAATGTTTCCCCATTGTTGACCCCAGAAGGGACGCGTGGCAGACGGTCCCTAAGGTAGAGGGGGCAGTTTCAAAGCTAGCTAAGCGCACAACTATACCAATAGAAGACAGTGGCGCTTTCAAAGATCCTATGGATAAAAAATTAGAAGGTTTATTTAAGAAAATTTTTGTTCAACAAGGTTTTCTTCTTCAACCAATTTCTTGCATTATTCTTGTAACCACTGCAGCTGCTTTTTGGTTTGAGGAATTAGAAAACTCGCTCCAGAAGGAGACTTCTTAGGATGAAGTCATGGATAGAATTCACGCCCTGAAGTTGGCTAATTCTTTCATTACAGATGCCGCTTTTCAGTTAGCTAAATTAGAGGCGAAAAATTCAGGTTTCGCAATAGTGGCGCGTAGAGCGCTTTGACTAAAATCGTGGTCGGCGGATGTGTCGTCCAAAACAAAATTGTTTAATATTCCTTTCAAGGTAAGACCCTATTCGGGCCAGAGTTGAAAGAAATTATTTCAGATATCACTGGGGGAAAGGGCCATGCCCTTCCACAGGATAGACCTTTCAAAGTTAAAAATAAGTCTAATTTTCGTTCCTTTCGCAATTTCAGGAACGGACCGGCTTCTACCTCTACAGCCACTAGGCAAGAGGGTAACGCACCCCAGCCCAAACCAGCATGGAAACCATTGCAAGGCTGGAACAAGGGTAAACAGGCCAAAAAACCTGCTGCTGCTACCAAGACAGCATGAAGGGGTAGCCCCCGATCCGGGACCGGATCTAGTAGGGGGCAGATTTTCTCTCTTTGCTCAGGCCTGGGCAAGAGATGTTCTGGACCCCTGGGCACTAGAAATTGTCTCTCAGGGGTATCTTCTAGAATTCAAGGACCTTCCTCCAAGGGGAAGGTTCCACTTGTCTCGCTTATCTTTAGACCAGATAGAGAGACAGGCATTCTTACATTGCGTAGAGTACCTTTTAAAAATGGGAGTGATAAACCCAGTTCCAACAACAACTGGGAAGTGGATTATCTGAGTCTTCAGACTTTCCATCCGGGGGAGTGGGAACTCCACCCGGAGGTTTTTTGCTCAGCTGACCCAGCTATGGGGCATTACAGATCTGGATCTGATGGCGTCACGTCATAACTTCAAAGCTACACGTTACGGGTCCAGGTCCAGGGATCCCAAGGCAACATTGGTAGATACCTTAGTAGCGCCTTGGTCGTTCAATCTAGCTTATGTCTTTCCACCGTTTCCCCTTCTCCCCCGGCTAGTAGCCAGGATCAAGCAGGAGAAGGCTTCGGTAATTCTAATAGCTCCTGCGTGGCCATGCAGGACTTGGTATGCAGACCTGGTGAATATGTCACCAGGAAAATTTACCATAAGATATGGCGGAAATATTTTTGCTGGTGCGAATCCAAGGGTTACTCATGGAGTAAGATTAGGATTCCAAGGATACTATCTTTTCTCCAAGAAGGATTGGAGAAAGGTCTGTCAGCTAGTTCTTTTAAGGGACAGATATCTGCTCTGTCTGTTTGGTTACACAAGCGTCTGGCAGCCATGCCAGATATTCAGGGTTTGTACAGGCTTTAGTCAGAATCAAGCCTGTCTACAGACCTATGGCTCCTCCATGGAGTCTAAATTTAGTTCTTTCAGTTCTTCAAGGGGTTCCGTTTGAACCTCTACATTCCATAGATATTAAGTTACTTTCTTGGAAAGTTTTGTTTTTTTGTAGCTATTTCTTCTGCGAGAAGAGTTTCTGAATTGTCTGCTTTGCAGTGCAATTCACCCTATCTGGTGTTTCATACAGATAAGGTCGTTTTACGTACCAAACCTAGTTTTTTTTCCAAAAGTGGTTTCCAATAAGAATAGTGTCCTAATCCAGTTTCTAACAAGGAACGTCTGTTACACCATCTTGATGGAGTTCGTGCTTTAAAGTTTTATCTAAAAGCAACTAATGACTTCAGACAAACATCTCCTCTTGCCAGAATAGACGACAAACAAGGACGAAGTCAAAAGGCGACTGCGACCTCTCTGTCTTTCTGGCTGAAAAGCATCATCCGGTTGGCTTATGAGACTGCTGGAAGGCAGCCTCCTGAACGAATTACAGCTCACTCTACTAGAGCTGTGGCTTCCACATGGGCTTCCAAGAATGAGGCTTCTGTTGAACAGATTTGTAAGGCAGCGACTTGGTCTTCACTGCATACGTTTGCCAAATTTTACAAATTCATTACTTTTGCTTCTTCGGAGGCTATTTTTGGGAGAAAGGTTTTGCAAGCAGTGGTGTATTCCGTTTAGGTTACCTGACTTGTTCCCTCCCTTCATCCGTGTCCTAAAGCTTTGGTATTGGTTCCCACAAGTAAGGATGAAGCCGTGGACCGGATACACCAATGTAGGAGAAAACAGAATATGACTGAGAATCAAGCGTTCAATCTCCATACCTTCAAATTTAAGGATTTGAGATCCTGATGGAAAAAACAGAATTTATGTTTACCTGATAAATTTCTTTCTCCTACGGTGTATCCAGTCCACGGCCCGCCCTTGCATTTTGGTCAGGTTTAAATTTATTTTTTGTAAACTACAGTCACCACTGCACCTTATGGTTCTCCTTTTTCTCCTAACCATCGATCGAATGCTTGGGGGCGGGGGAGCTATATGGACAGCTCTGCTGTGTGCTCTCTTTCTTCCTGTAGGGGAAGAGAATATCCCACAAGTAAGGATGAAGCCGTGGACCGGATACACCGTAGGAGAAAGAAATTTATCAGGTAAACATAAATTCTGTTTTTTCCATCAGGATCTCAAATCCTTAAATTTGAAGGTATGGAGATTGAACGCTTGATTCTCAGTCATAGAGGTTTCTCTGACTCTGTGATTAATACTATGTTACAGGCTCGTAAATCTGTATCTAGGAAGATATATTATCAAGTCTGGAAGATTTACATTTCTTGGTGTTTTTCTCATCATTTTTCTTGGCATTCTTTTAGAATTCCTAGAATTTTACAGTTTCTTCAGGATGGTTTGGATAAAGGTTTGTCTGCAAGTTCCTTGAAAGGACAAATCTCTGCTCTTTCTGTTCTTTTCCACAGAAAGATTGCTAGTCTTCCTGATATTCATTGTTTTGTACAAGCTTTGGTTCGTATAAAACCTGTTAAGTCAATTTCTCCTCCTTGGAATTTGAATTTGGTTCTAGGGGCTCTTCAAGCTCCTCCGTTTGAACCTATGCATTCGCTGGACATTAAATTACTTTCTTGGAAAGTATTGTTTCTTTTGGCCATCTCTTCTGCTAGAAGAGTTTCTGAATTATCTGCTCTTTCTTGTGAGTCTCCTTTTCTGATTTTTCATCAGGATAAGGCGGTGTTGCGAACTTCTTTTACATTTTTACCTAAGGTTGTGAATTCTAACAACATTAGTAGAGAAATTGTGGTTCCTTCATTCTATCCTAATCCTAAGAATTCTAAGGAAAGATTGTTGCATTCTTTGGATGTAGTTAGAGCTTTGAAATATTATGTTGAAGCTACTAAAAATTTCCGAAAGACTTCTAGTCTATTTGTTATCTTTTCCGGTTCTAGGAAAGGTCAGAAGGCCTCTGCCATTTCTTTGGCGTCTTGGTTAAAGTCTTTGATTCATCATGCTTATGTCGAGTCGGGTAAAACTCCGCCTCAAAGGATTACAGCTCATTCTACTAGGTCAGTTTCTACTTCCTGGGCGTTTAGGAATGAAGCTTCGGTTGATCAGATTTGCAAAGCAGCAACTTGGTCTTCTTTGCATACTTTTACTAAATTCTACCATTTTGATGTGTTTTCTTCTTCTGAAGCAGTTTTTGGTAGAAAAGTAGTTCAGGCAGCTGTTTCAGTTTGATTCTTCTGCTTATAATTTCAGATTTAAACGTTGTTTTGGGTGTGGATTATTTTTGGCGGAATTGGCTGTCTTTATTTTATCCCTCCCTCTCTAGTGACTCTTGCGTGGAAGATCCACATCTTGGGTATTCATTATCCCATACGTCACTAGCTCATGGACTCTTGCTAATTACATGAAAGAAAACATAATTTATGTTAGAACTTACCTGATAAATTCATTTCTTTCATATTAGCAAGAGTCCCTGAGGCCCACCCTTTTTTGTGGTGGTTATGATTTTTTTGTATAAAGCACAATTATTCCAATTCCTTATTTTTTTTATGCTTTTGCACTTTTTTCTTATCACCCCACTTCTTGGCTATGCGTTAAACTGATTTGTGGGTGTGGTGAGGGGTGTGTTTATAGGCATTTTGAGGTTTGGGAAACTTTGCCCCTCCTGGTAGGAATGTATATCCCATACGTCACTAGCTCATGGACTCTTGCTAATATGAAAGAAATGAATTTATCAGGTAAGATCTTACATAAATTATGTTATTTCTGACGGAGGTCAGAAAGTTGAAACTTTTAACTACTTGCCGAGTTCTTCATTCCATTCCTCGGCCATCTGTAGCTCAGTGCATGGAGGCAATCGGATTAATGGTAGCGGCAATGGACATAGTCCCTTTTCCTCGGATACATCTCAGACCACTGCAACTATGCATGCTCAATCAGTGGAATGGAGATTATGCAGATTTGTCTCCTCAAATACAGTTGGACCAGGAAACCAGAGTTTCTTTCATGTAATTAGCAAGAGTCCATGAGCTAGTGACGTATGGGATATACATTCCTACCAGGAGGGGCAAAGTTTCCCAAACCTCAAAATGCCTATAAATACACCCCTCACCACACCCACAATTCAGTTTTACAAACTTTGCCTCCCGTGGAGGTGGTGAAGTAAGTTTGTGCTAGATTCTACGTTGATATGAGCTCCGCAGCAGGTTGGAGCCCGGTTTTCCTCTCAGCGTGCAGTGAATGTCAGAGGGATGTGAAGAGAGTATTGCCTATTTGAATTCAATGATCTCCTTCTACGGGGTCAATTTCATAGGTTCTCTGTTATCGGTCGTAGAGATTCATCTCTTACCTCCCTTTTCAGATCGACGATATACTCTTATATACCATTACCTCTACTGATTCTCGTTTCAGTACTGGTTTGGCTTTCTACTACATGTAGAGGAGTGTCCTGGGGTAAGTAAATCTTATTTTTGTGACACTCTAAGCTATGGTTGGGCGCTTTTATATAAAGTTCTAAATATTTGTGTTTAAACATTTATTTGCCTTGATTCAGGATGTTCAATATTCCTTATTTCAGACAGTCAGTTTCATTATTTGGGATAATGCATTTGAATAATCAATTTTTTTCTTACCTTAAAATTTGACTTTTTTCCCTGTGGGCTGTTAGGCTCGCGGGGGCTGAAAATGCTTCATTTTATTGCGTCATTCTTGGCGCGGACTTTTTTGGCGCAAAAAAATTTCTACGTTATTTCCGG
Organism: Bombina bombina; assembly: GCF_027579735.1. Lineage (NCBI taxonomy): Eukaryota > Metazoa > Chordata > Amphibia > Anura > Bombinatoridae > Bombina > Bombina bombina. Next base: position 1,070,357,045 of record NC_069501.1, on the reverse strand, counting down.
CGTCGTACTTGTCACCGGAAGTTGCGTCATTTTTGATGTTTTTTGCGCCAAAAGTGTCAGCGTTACCGGATGTGGCGTCATTTTTGGCGCTAAAAGCATTTAGGCGCCAAATAATGTGGGCGTCGTTATTGTCTCCACATTATTTAAGTCTCATTGTTTATTGCTTCTGGTTGCTAGAAGCTTGTTTATTGGCATTTTTTTCCCATTCCTGAAACTGTCATTTAAGGAATTTGATCAATTTTGCGTTATATGTTGTTTTTTCTATTACATATTGCAAGATGTCTCAGATTGACCCTGGATCAAAAGCTTCTTCTGGAAAAACGCTTAACTGAGTTCTGTTCTACCAAAGCTAAGTTCATTTATTTTAAATGTTATAAATGTTTATCTTTAGCTATGGTTTGTAATAAGCTATTATGATATACTTTTACATGCAGAATCCATTAGTATTTATGCTTTATTGCCATTCTTACATCTTATGTACAAGAAATATTTAGAAGATTTATAAGAAATATTTTTCTGATTCTATTTTAAAGGCTTTGTCTGACTTCATGCCTTCTAATAACATTTTTAGGTCTTTTTCACTTCTTTTTTAATTATTGAAGTTTCAAATGACCAACAACATACTGTTTTATCCTTCTCTGATGATGTTTTTTCTCTTTCAGAATTTTCTTCATCAAATATTGACACTAACAAATCTACTTTTTTATTATTTCTTTATTAAAGTACATTTGTTCTTTGTTGAAAAGGTGTTGATTATTTTGGATATTAAGGTAACTAGTTATTTAAGACTAGCTAACACTATGTCTGCTTATTTATTCTTCTGTGTTTTCAGAAGTTTTCTTTCCAATTCCTCATACTAGGGAATGGAATAGGCTGAGAATTTTCTTTTATTCCTTCTTCTAAGGTTTTAAACTATATTCTTTGCCAGCAGTTAAATTCAATTTGGAGGGTTCTCCAATTTATTGGGGCTATCTCTACTCCTACTAATTATGCTATTGTTTCTATAGCAAAATAGTATTTATTTTCCTTTAGATGGTTGTATCTTATTTATGGAAAATTATTTAATTTCAGGTACTTTTCTTGGTCCTGTGATTTATTTGGATGTTGCAATTGCTTCATTTTTGTTCTGTTTACTTTAAGATCAAGTATCAGATTATGATTTATTTTAGCATTCTTAAGGGACAACATTTACTAGACTAGGTGCTGTTGCATTTGTCTTGTTGTTTTGTATTTATTGATTATGCAAGTCCACTGTATTGACTGTTCCTTTAACTGGTCTATCATGCTATTAATTTCATTTGTGTCTTCATTTTATTGAATATTTTCGCAAATGAGGGTTAATCTATGTCTTTAGTTATTTTAGCTAGAAGAATTTTGTGATTTTTAAAAAAAAAAAAATCCATATTTCTTTTGTTCTAAGATAATCAATTATTTGTTTTATAATTGGATTCAATTCTTAACTGTTACTCTGGGCTTCAAGATTGAGTTCTAAGACTAAAACTGTAAGCTTATACTAGTTTGGTTGTTCTTATTAAGGAACGAATTCCTGAATTCTTTCCCAAGTAACATGTTTATAATTGGAAATTTTTCAGTTCAAAATCAGCTCCCTAATATTGCGATGTACGTGCCGTATTCCAGCTTGGCTGGCAAGGGGCAGGTTAAGACTTCTTTGAAATTTATTTGGTTCTATTCAGTCCAAATTTCTTTGATTTTATTCCAGTAAGGCTAACACTCTCTTTAAGTGTGTTTGGGTCCTATATATTTTGGGTTCTGTTGAAGCATGGCTGGGCACCCATGGGGTTCAAGCGCTGCTCAGACCTGGAATCTTCTGGGGTATTTCTTCCAGTTCCATTTTTAGGAAATGGGTTTTGGAGTTTTATTCAAACTATTCTGCCTTTTTTTGGTCAGTGATAGCATTATTTGTCTTCATTAGATACAATAAATGCATATTTTCATTTTTCTGTTTTCATTCAGATTATTTTCTGAGGATGCGGAATCTCATATGATTCACTTGCTCTTCAGGACATAGTTAGAGGTTCTTTTTTTCAAAAGCTCTTGATTCCTCACACAAGGGTCACCTTTTTTAGGTTTCCAGATAGTTTGTGTCACTGTCTTTGTCTCTATCAGACAAGGGACAATTTTATTGTGTTCCATTTGTCGGTACCTTTAGTCTCTATTATTTCCTTCAGTTGCTTTATATGCATAGAAGTTTTAGTTCTTATGGCCACAGCATTGGATTTAATTCCCTTTGCTCATTTTCAATAGAAAGAACCTTTTCTAGTCTTTTATGCTGAATTATGGTGCAGGGATTCTAGGATTTCACATTTTAAATCTTCGAATCCTAATATTTATCTCTTGATTTGATGGTTAAGATCACCATCATTTAGTTCTACAGGTCTCTTAGTTTCTTTCAACCTGGACCATGATCTCTACAGATGCGAGTCTTTTTGGTTGGGAGGCTGTCTGAGGATCTCTGTCAGCACAAGGGGTTTGGAAATCTCAGGAGGCGAGATTACCATTTGATATTTTAGAACTCCGTGTTTTCTCAGAATTTTTCAGTTAGTTTCTTTTTGAAGAAGAGACATTTAATGTTTTTCAAACAATATAACTACTATGGTGTATGTCAATCATCGCAGTAGGACTATCAGTCCTTAGGTTGTGACAGAAGTGTCTCGGATATCAGCTTGGGCTAAATCCAGCTCCTATCTAAATTCTGTGTTTTTTTTCCCAGGTATAGATATTTGGGAAGCGGATTATCTCTGTTAATCCAGCTTTTCCTCCGGGAGAATGGTCTCTCTTACCCAGATATGTTTTTCATCTCATCTGAATAAAGAACTTCCCAGGGGCCTATTAAGGTCCGGGAATCTTCAGGCGGAAGTAGTGTATGCATTGACATTTCTTTGGAATTATCTTTTTGCCTATTTCTTTCCGCCTCTAGTTCTTCTTCCAAAATTCTTATGGAGTATTTGTTTGTTATGCTGGTAATTCCAGCATGGCCTCTCAGGTTTTGGTATACAAATCTCATTCGGATGGCCAGTTGCCAATGTTGGACACCTCCGTTTAAACCAGACCTTTTCTTTCTCAAGGCCATTTTTTTCCATCAGGATCTCAAATCATTAAATTTTAAGGGATGGAGATTGAACTCTTGGTTTTTAGTCATAGAGGTTTTTCTGACTCATTGATTAATACTATGTTTCAGGCTCATAAAACTGTCTCTAGAAAGATTTATATTGAGTCTGGAAGACCTACTTTTCTTGGCATTCTTTTAAAATTCATAGAATTTTATTATTTTTTCAGGTTGGTTTGGATAAGATTTTGTCTTCAGTTCTTTGTTAAGGACAAATCTCTACTCTTTCTGTTCTTTTTATTACAGAAAAGATTGCTAATCATCCTGATATTCATTGTGTTGTGCAGGCTTTGGTCCATATCACGCCTGTCATTAATTCAATCTCTCCTCTTTGGAGTCTCAATTTGGTACTGAGGGCTTTACAGACTCCTCCATTTGAAACTATGCATTTTCTGAACATTAAATTACTTTCTTGGAAAAGTATTGTTCCTTTTGGTTATTTCTTCTACTAGAAGAGTTTTTGAGTTATCTGCTCTTTTTTTGTGAATATCCTTTTCTGATTTTTTATCAGGATAAGGCAGTGTTACTTCCTGATATTTATCACTTTTTTCAGGTTTTGATTCGTATCAAACCTGTCATTAAGCCAATTTCTCCTCCTTGGAGTCTTAATTTGGTTCTGAAGGGTTTTCAGGTTCTTCTATTTTGAGCATATGCTTGCTCTGGACATTCATTACTTTCATGGAAAGTATTGTTCTTTTTGGACATCTCTTCAGCTAGAACAGTTTTTGAATTATCTGCTCTTTCTTGTGAGTCTCCTTTTCTGATTTTTCATCAGGATAAGGCGGTGTTGCGAACTTCTTTTAAATTTTTTCCTAAGGTTGTGAATTCTAACAACATTAGTAGAGAAATTGTGGTTCCTTCATTGTGTCCTAATCCTAAGAATTCTAAGGAAAGATCGTTGCATTCTTTGGATGTAGTTAGAGCTTTGAAATATTATGTTGAAGCTACTAAAGATTTCCGAAAGACTTCTAGTCTATTTGTTATCTTTTCCGGTTCTAGGAAAGGTCAGAAGGCCTCTGCCATTTCTTTGGCGTCTTGGTTAAAGTCTTTGATTCATCATGCTTATATCGAGTCGGGTAAAACTCCGCCTCAAAGGATTACAGCTCATTCTACTAGGTCAGTTTCTACTTCCTGGGCGTTTAGGAATGAAGCTTCGGTTGATCAGATTTGCAAAGCAGCAACTTGGTCTTCTTTGCATACTTTTACTAAATTCTACCATTTTGATGTGTTTTCTTCTTCTGAAGCAGTTTTTGGTAGAAAAGTACTTCAGGCAGCTGTTTCAGTTTGATTCTTCTGCTTATAATTTCAGTTTTTTTCATTATAAGATTTAAACTTTGTTTTGGGTGTGGATTATTTTCAGCGGAATTTGCTGTCTTTATTTTATCCCTCCCTCTCTAGTGACTCTTGCGTGGTAGATCCACATCTTGGGTATTCATTATCCCATACGTCACTAGCTCATGGACTCTTGCTAATTACATGAAAGAAAACATAATTTATGTAAGAACTTACCTGATAAATTCATTTCTTTCATATTAGCAAGAGTCCATGAGGCCCACCCTTTTTTGTGGTGGTTATGATTTTTTTGTATAAAGCACAATTATTCCAATTCCTTATTTTTTATGCTTTCGCACTTTTTTCTTATCACCCCACTTCTTGGCTATGCGCTAAATTGATTTGTGGGTGTGGTGAGGGGTGTATTTATAGGCATTTTGAGGTTTGGGAAACTTTGCCCCTCCTGGTAGGAATGTATATCCCATACGTCACTAGCTCATGGACTCTTGCTAATATGAAAGAAATGAATTTATCAGGTAAGTTCTTACATAAATTATGTTTTCTCTTCTCTGGTGGTTGTCTCAGGATCACCTGTCTCAGGGAATATGTTTCTGCAGACCAGAGTGGATCATTGTAACGACCGACGCCAGTCTGTTAGGCTGGGGTGCAGTCTGGGACTCCCTGAAAACTCAAGGCTTATGGTCTCGGGAAGAATCTCTTCTCCCGATAAACATTCTGGAACTGAGCGCGATATTCAACGCGCTTCAGGCATGGCCTCAACTAGCTGCAGCCAAATTCATCAGATTTCAGTCGGACAACATCACGACTGTAGCTTACATCAATCATCAGGGGGGAACAAAGAGTTCCCTAGCGATGAAGGAAGTATCCAAAATAATCAGGTGGGCGGAGGACCACTCCTGCCATCTCTCAGCAATTCACATCCCAGGAGTAGACAACTGGGAGGCGGATTTTCTGAGTCGTCAGACTTTTCACCCGGGGGAGTGGGAACTCCATCCGGAGGTATTTGCCCAGCTGACTCAGCTATGGGGCATTCCAGAGTTGGATCTGATGGTGTCCCGTCAGAACACCAAGCCTCCTCTCTACGGATCCAGGTCCCGGGGCCCCAAGGCGGCATTGATAGATGCTCTAGCAGCGCCTTGGTCCTTCAATCTGGCTTATGTTTTCCCACCGTTTCCTCTTCTCCCTCGTCTGATCGCCAGAATCAAGCAGGAGAAGGCGTCGGTGATTTTGATAGCGCCTGCGTGGCCACGCAGGACTTGGTATGCAGACCTAGTGGACATGTCATCTGTCCCACCATGGACATTGCCAATGAGGCAGGACCTTCTAATACAGGGTCCGTTCAAGCATCCAAATCTAGTTTCTCTACGTCTGACTGCTTGGAGATTGAACGCTTAATTCTATCAAAGCGTGGTTTCTCTGAGTCAGTTATAGATACTCTGATTCAGGCTAGAAAGCCTGTCACCAGGAAAATCTACCATAAGATATGGCGGAAATATCTTTGTTGGTGTGAATCCAAGGGTTACTCATGGAGTAAGAATAGGATTCCCAGGATATTGTCCTTTCTCCAAGACGGATTGGAGAAAGGATTGTCGGCTAGTTCTTTAAAGGGACAGATATCTGCTCTGTCTATCCTTTTACACAAGCGTCTGGCAGAAGTACCAGACGTTCAAGCGTTTGCACAGGCTTTAGTCAGAATCAAGCCTGTCTATAAACCTGTGGCTCCGCCATGGAGTCTAAATCTAGTTCTTTCAGTTCTTCAAGGGGTTCCGTTTGAACCTTTACATTCCATAGATATTAAGATGTTATCTTGGAAAGTTTTGTTTTTGGTAGCTATCTCTTCTGCTCGAAGAGTCTCAGAATTATCTGCCTTACAGTGTGATTCACCTTACCTGGTGTTCCATGCAGATAAGGTAGTTTTGAGTACTAAACCTGGTTTTCTTCCTAAAGTAGTTTCTAACAAGAATAGTAACCAGGAAATTGTTGTTCCTTCTCTGTGCCCCAATCCTTCTTCGAAGAAGGAACGTCTGTTGCACAATCTTGATGTAGTTCGGGCTCTAAAGTTCTATTTGCAAGCAACTAAGGATTTCAGACAAACATCTTCCTTGTTTGTTATCTATTCTGGTAAGAGGAGAGGTCAGAAAGCGACTGCTACCTCTCTTTCCTTTTGGCTGAAAAGCATCATCCGTTTGGCCAATGAGACTGCTGGCCAGCAGCCTCCTGAAAGAATTACTGCTCATTCTACCAGAGCAGTGGCTTCCACATGGGCTTTCAAGAATGAGGCTTCTGTTGAACAGATTTGTAAGGCAGCGACTTGGTCTTCACTGCATACTTTTGCCAAATATTACAAATTCGATACTTTTGCTTCTTCGGAGGCTATTTTTGGGAGGAAGGTTTTGCAAGCAGTGGTGCCTTCCGTTTAGGGTACCTGTCTTGTTCCCTCCCTTCATCCGTGTCCTAAAGCTTTGGTATTGGTATCCCACAAGTAAAGGATGAATCCGTGGACTGGATACACCTTGCAAGAGAAAACAGAATGTATGCTTACCTGATAAATTACTTTCTCTTGCGGTGTATCCAGTCCACGGCCCGCCCTGGCAATTAAGTCAGGTAAAAATTTTTTGTTTAAACTACAGTCACCACTGCACCCTATGGTTTCTCCTTTTTCTGCCTAACCTTTGGTTGAATGACTGGGGGGTGGAGCTAGAGGGGGAGCTATATGGACAGCTCTGCTGTGTGCTCTCTTTGCCACTTCCTGTAGGGAATGAGAATATCCCACAAGTAAAGGATGAATCCGTGGACTGGATACACTGCAAGAGAAAGTAATTTATCAGGTAAGCATAAATTCTGTTTTTTTGTTTTTTTTTTGTGTGTGGGGGTATACGTGCCCCCTTAACTTATATGTGGTTCAGTGGCTTCCCCCCCTTCCTTCCTCCCTCTTTCTATTATTGGTGTTCCATAATTCCTGCTCTCAACTGACTGCCAGCCTGTGTTGGCTTACATTGTCTTCACCTCCTTAAGGTACTCTGAATCTTGCTTCAGAGGCTACCAAAGCGGTATACCTCTTTCAAATACCGCACAATCTTATTACATAATACCTGGTTAAGACCTCTCATAAGATCTTCACTGAGTGTTCTCCCCCTTCCTTTGACCTTCTCCTCTGATCTCTTTTCTTCCCCCTTTTTTTTTTCTTTCCCTCCTTCCCCCTACAAACCCAGATAGCATTTCATCACAATGCCGTATAATTGCATTACTCAAAACATTAGAGGGCTGAACTCCCCGACCAAGCAGAGTATTTCTCTTGTAAAGGTGTATCCAGTCTACGGGTTCATCCATTACTTGTGGGATATTCTCCTTCCCAACAGGAAGCTGCAAGAGGACACCCACAGCAGAGCTGTCTATATAGCTCCTCCTCTAACTGCCACCCCCAGTCATTCTCTTGCAGCTCTTGACAAGAAATGAAGTATCAAGAGAGATGTGGTGACTTAGTGTAGTTTTTACCTTCAATCAAAAGTTTGTTATTTTTAAACGGTACCGGCGTTGTACTGTTTTTACTCTCAGGCAGAAATTGGAAGAAGACTTCTGCCTGGAGGTTTGATGATCTTAGCGGTTTGTAACTAAGGTCCATTGCTGTTCTCACACATAACTGAAGAGTATGGAAAGAAAACTTCAGTTGGGGGGACGGTCTGCAGATTGCCTGCTTTGAGGTATGTTCAGTATATTTTTTTCTAGAGAGATGATAAGGTCTAGAAAGTGCTGACAGTGCCTGGTATATTTAAGGTTAGCCTGATACAGTGATTTAACAACAACTGGGATCATGCTTGCAAAAAGGGATAATATTCATGTTAATACCTATATTACTTAGTGTAAAAATGTTTGCATGATTTATAAATAAAAACGTTTTTTCTCTGAGGGTGATAAATCTTTATTTGGGGCCTAGTTTCCACATGGCTTGTTAGATTACTCCTAGGAGTACTTTTTTAAGGCCCTCTAACTTTGAGTGCATGGTGGGAGGGGCCTATTTTCGTTTTCAGTCTGAGACATCCAGCTTCCCTGAAGGAGTCCTCTGGCTTATAGGACCTCTATAGAGGGTTTTGTTCCTGCAAAAATCGTTTTTAAGGGCAGGTAGGAGCCACAGCAGAGCTGTGGCAGTGTGTTTGACTGTTTGTTAACAGGTTTAATGTTTTTCTAGATCGTTTTTGGGCCTGAGGGGTTAATCATCCATTTGCAAGTGGGTGCAATGCTGCTTTAGTCCCTTATACACACTGTAAAAATTTCATAGAGTTTACTACTTTTTTTTCACTGTTTGGCAGTTTGTGTGGTAGTTTTTTTTTCTCTTAAAGGCACAGTACCGTTTTTTTATTATTGCATTTATTAAAGTGTTTTCCAAGCTTGCTGGTCTCATTACTAGTCTGTTAAACATGTCTGACATAGAGAAAACTCCTTGTTCATTATGTATAGAAGCCATTGTGGAACCCCCTCTTAGAATGTGTACCAAATGCACTGACCTTTCTATAAGTTATAAAGACCATATTATGGCTTTTAAAGATTTATAACCTGAGGTTTCTGAGACTGACAAAAGGGAGGTTATGCCATCTAGCTCTCCCCACGTGTCAGAACCTATAACTCCCGCTCAAGGGACGCCAAGTACATCTAGCGCGTCCAATGCATTTACTTTACAAGACATGGCGGCAGTTATGAATCATACCCTCACAGAGGTATTGTCCAAACTGCCAGGGTTACAAGGAAAGCGGGACAGCTCTGGGGCTAGAACAAATACAGAGCTCTCTGACGCTTTAGTAGCTATGTCTGATATACCCTCACAATGTGCAGAAGTTGAAGCATGAGAGCTTCTATCTGTGGGTGACTTCTCTGATTCAGGGAAGGCGTTACTTCAGTCTGACTCTGAAATGACAGCATTTAAATTTAAGCTTGACCACCTCCGCGTGTTGCTCAGGGAGGTTTTAGCGACTCTGGATGACTGTGACACCATTGTAGTCCCAGAGAAATTGTGTAAAATGGACAAATACTTTGCAGTGCCTGTTTACACTGATGTTTTTCCAATCCCTAAGAGGTTTTCAGAAATTATTACTAAGGAATGGGATAGACCAGGTGTGCCGTTCTCTCCCCCTCCTGCTTTTAAAAAAATGTTTCTTTCATGTAATTGGCAAGAGTCCATGAGCTAGTGACATATGGGATATACAATCCTACCAGGAGGGGCAAAGTTTCCCAAACCTCAAAATGCCTATAAATACACCCCTCACCACACCCACAATTCAGTTTTACAAACTTTGCCTCCTATGGAGGTGGTGAAGTAAGTTTGTGCTAAGATTTCTACGTTGATATGCGCTTCTCAGCATTGTTGAAGCCCGATTTCTCCTTCAGAGTACAGCGAATGTCAGAGGGACGTGAAGGGAGTATCACTTATTGAATACGATGATTTCCCTAACGGGGGTCTATTTCATGGGTTCTCTGTTATCGGTCGTAGAGATTCATCTCCTACCTCCCTTTTCAGATCGACGATATACTCTCAATTTAACATTACCTCTACTAGAGAACTGTTTTAGTACTGGTTTGGCTATCTGCTATATGTGGATGGGTGTCTTTTGGTAAGTATGTTTTTTATTACTTAAGACACCTCAGCTATGGTTTGGCACTTTATGCATTTATATAAAGTTCTAAATATATGTATTGTACTTATATTTGCCATGAGTCAGGTTCATGTATTTCCTTCTGCAGACTGTCAGTTTCATATTTGGGGAATATAAACATCTTTTCTTCTGTTAAGTGTGATCAGTCCACGGGTCATCATTACTTGTGGGATATTAACTGCTCCCCTACAGGAAGTGCAAGAGGATTCACCCAGCAGAGTTGCTATATAGCTCCTCCCCTCTACGTCACCTCCAGTCATTCTCTTGCACCCAACGACTAGATAGGATGTGTGAGAGGACTATGGTGATATATTTAGTTTTTATATCTTCAATCAAAAGTTTGTTATTTTATAATAGCACCGGAGTGTGTTATTCCTTCTCTGGTAGAATTTGAAGAAGAATCTACCTGAGTTTTTCTATGATTTTAGCCGGAGTAGTTAAGATCATATTGCTGTTTCTCGGCCATCTGAGGAGAGGTAAACTTCAGATCAGGGGACAGCAGGCAGATTAATCTGCAAAGAGGTATGTAGCAGTTTATTATTTTCTGACATGGAATTGATGAGAAAATCCTGCCATACCGTTATAATGTAAACTCAGCCTTGAATGCAGTAGATGTAGCTGATATCAGGCTGTCATGTATGTATATTTTACACTTCAGTTTTCTGGGAAATGGTACTTCTCTGGCTTTTAAACTTTATACATAGACTTAACCTATTTTGCAGGGACTTGCAATAGGTTTTAAATGACAATTAATTATTGAGGTAAAACGTTTTTTTGCTGGCATGTAAAAACGTTTTTTTCTCTGAGGTACTGGGTGAAAAAATGTTTTGGGCACTTTTTTTCCACTTGGCAATAGTTTTGATTTAAATTAGAGCAGTTCACTACAATCCTTTGCTAAAACTGTATATTCTGACAAAGATTGATGCTATAACTTAATTATTTTATCTGTTATAATATTTTCTGTGCTTCTTAAAGGCACAGTTCGTTTTCATATTATTTGTAAATTACTTTGAAAAGTATTTCCAAGTTGCTGTTTATTTGCTAGTGTGTTAAACATGTCTGATTCAGAGGAATATCTCTGTGCTATATGTGTTAATGCCAAAGTGGAGCCCAATAGAAATTTATGTACTAAATGTATTGATGCTACTTTAAAAAATAGTCAATCTGTACAAATTGAACATATTTCACCAAACAACGAGGGGAGAGTTATGCCGACTAACTCGCCTCACGTGTCAGTACCTGCATCTCCCGCTCAGGAGGTGCGTGATATTGTAGCGCCGAGTGCATCTGGGCGGCCATTACAAATCACATTACAAGATATGGCTACTGTTATGACTGAAGTTTTGGCTAAACTACCAGAACTAAGAGGTAAACGTGATCACTCTGGGATGAGAACAGAGTGCGCTGATAATGCAAGGGCCATGTCTGATACTGCGTCACAGTTTGCAGAACGTGAAGACGGAGAGCTTCATTCTGTGGGTGACGGTTCTGATCCAAATAAACTGGACTCAGACATTTCAAATTTTAAATTTAAGCTTGAGAACCTCCGTGTGTTACTAGGGGAGGTATTAGCGGCTCTGAATGATTGTAACACAGTTGCAATCCCAGAAAAAATGTGTAGGTTGGATAAATATTTTGCGGTACCGACGAGTACTGACGTTTTTCCTATACCTAAGAGACTTACTGACATTGTTACTAAGGAGTGGGATAGACCCGGTGTGCCTTTCTCACCCCCTCCTATATTCAGAAAAATGTTTCCAATAGACGCCGCCACACGGGACTTATGGCAAATGGTCCCTAAGGTGGAGGGAGCAGTTTCTACTTTAGCTAAGCGTTCCACTATCCCAGTGGAGGATAGCTGTGCTTTTTCAGATCCAATGGATAAAAAATTAGAGGGTTACCTTAAGAAAATGTTTGTTCAACAAGGGTTTATATTGCAACCTCTTGCATGTATTGCGCCTGTCACGGCTGCAGCAGCATTTTGGTTTGAGTCTCTGGAAGAGACACTTCAATCATCCACACTAGATGACATCACACACAAACTTAAATTCCTTAAGTTAGCTAATTCATTTATTTCAGATGCCGTAGTACATTTAACTAAACTTGCGGCTAAAAATTCAGGATTCGCCATTCAGGCACGCAGAGCTCTGTGGCTAAAATCCTGGTCAGCTGATGTTACGTCTAAATCTAAATTGCTTAATATTCCTTTCAAAGGGCAGACCTTATTCGGGCCCGGCTTGAAAGAGATTATTGATGACATTACAGGAGGTAAAGGTCATGCCCTGCCTCAGGACAAGGCCAAAGCCAAGGCTAGACAGTCCAATTTTCGTTCCTTTCGTAATTTCAAAGCAGAAGCAGCATCAACTTCCTCTGCACCAAAACAGGAAGGAGCTGTTGCTCGCTACAGACAAGGCTGGAAACCTAACCAGTCCTGGAACAGGGGCAAACAGGCCAGAAAACCTGCTGCTGCCCCTAAGACAGCATGAATTGAGGGCCCCCGATCCGGGACCGGATCTAGTGGGGGGCAGACTTTCCCTCTTCGCCCAGGCTTGGGCAAGAGATGTTCAGGATCCCTGGGCGTTAGAGATCATATCTCAGGGATACCTTCTGGACTTCAAATCCTCTCCCCCAAGAGGGAGATTTCATCTGTCAAGGTTGTCAACAAACCTAACAAAGAAGGAAGCGTTTCTACGCTGCGTACAAGATATTTTATTAATGGGAGTGATCCATCCAGTTCCGCGGTTGGAACAAGGACAAGGGTTTTACTCAAATCTGTTTGTAGTTCCCAAAAAGAGGGAACCTTCAGGCCAATCTTGGATTTAAAGATCCTAAACAAATTCCTAAGAGTTCCATCGTTCAAGAAGGAAACTATTCGAACAATTTTGCCCATGATCCAAGAGGGTCAGTACTTGACCACAGTGGATTTAAAGGATGCTTACCTTCACATACCGATTCACAGAAGTCATTACCGGTATCTAAGGTTTGCCTTTTTAGACAGGCATTACCAGTTTGTAGCTCTTCCATTCGGACTGGCTACGGCTCCAAGAATCTTCACAAAGGTTCTGGGCACTCTTCTGGCGGTACTAAGACTGCGAGGAATTTCAGTAGCTCCGTACTTAGACGACATACTGATACAAGCTTCAAGCTTTCAAACTGCCAAATCTCATACAGAGATAGTACTGGCATTTCTAAGGTCGCATGGATGGAAAGTGAACGAAGAGAAAAGTTCTCTCTTTCCACTCACAAGAGTTCCCTTCCTGGGGACTCTGATAGATTCTGTAGAAATGAAGATTTACCTGACAGAGGACAGGTTAACAAAACTTCAAAATGCATGCCGTGTCCTTCATTCCATTCAAGAGACCAGAAATTCTCTTCTATGGTGGCTTTATCGGCCACATCTGTCCAGGGGAATGCCATTCAGCAGGCCAGACTGGTCAATTGTAACAACAGACGCCAGCCTACTAGGTTGGGGCGCTGTCTGGAATTCTCTGAAGGCTCAGGGACTATGGAATCAGGAGGAGAGTCTTCTTCCAATAAACATTCTGGAATTGAGAGCAGTCCTCAGTGCTCTTCTGGCTTGGCCCCAGTTAGCAACTCGGGGGTTCATCAGGTTCCAGTCGGACAACATCACGACTGTAGCTTATATCAACCATCAGGGAGGGACAAGAAGCTCCCTAGCAATGATGGAAGTATCGAAGATAATTCGCTGGGCAGAGTCTCACTCTTGCCACCTGTCTGCAATCCACATCCCGGGAGTGGAGAACTGGGAGGCGGATTTCTTAAGTCGTCAGACTTTTCATCCGGGGGAGTGGGAACTTCATCCAGAGGTCTTTGCCCAAATACTTCCACGTTGGGGCAAACCAGAGATAGATCTCATGGCGTCTCGACAGAACGCCAAGCTTCCGCGCTACGGGTCCAGATCCAGGGATCCGGGAGCGGTCCTGATAGATGCTTTGACAGCACCATGGACCTTCAGGATGGCTTATGTGTTTCCACCTTTCCCGATGCTTCCTCGATTGATTGCCAGAATCAAACAGGAGAAAGCATCAGTGATTCTAATAGCGCCTGCATGGCCACGCAGGACTTGGTATACAGATCTGGTGGACATGTCATTCTGTCCACCTTGGTCGTTACCTCTGAAACAGGACCTTCTGATTCAGGGTCCTTTCAAACATCAAAATCTAACTTCTCTGAAGCTGACTGCTTGGAAATTGAACGCTTGATCTTATCAAAGCGTGGTTTTTCTGAGTCAGTTATTGATACCTTAATACAGGCTAGGAAGCCTGTCACCAGAAAGATTTACCATAAAATATGGCGTAAATACCTATATTGGTGCGAATCCAAAGGTTACTCTTGGAGTAAGGTTAGGATTCCTAGGATATTGTCTTTTCTACAAGAAGGTTTAGAAAAGGGACAGATCTCAGCTCTGTCCATTCTGTTACACAAGCGTCTGTCAGAAGTTCCAGACGTTCAGGCTTTTTGTCAGGCTTTGGCCAGGATTAAACCTGTGTTTAAAGCTGTGGCTCCACCATGGAGTTTAAACCTTGTTCTTAACGTTTTACAGGGTGTTCCGTTTGAACCCCTTCATTCCATTGATATAAAGTTGTTATCTTGGAAAGTTCTATTTTTAATGGCTATTTCCTCGGCTCGAAGAGTCTCTGAGTTATCAGCCTTACATTGTGATTCTCCTTATTTGATTTTTCACTCGGATAAGGTAGTTCTGCGTACTAAGCCTGGGTTCTTACCTAAGGTAGTCACTAACAGGAATATCAATCAGGAGATTGTTGTTCCATCCTTGTGCCCAAATCCTTCTTCGAGGAAGGAACGTCTTTTGCACAATCTGGATGTAGTTCGTGCCCTTAAATTTTATTTACAGGCAACTAAAGATTTTCGACAAACGTCTTCCCTGTTTGTCGTTTACTCTGGTCAGAGGAGAGGTCAAAAAGCTTCTGCTACCTCTCTCTCTTTTTGGCTTCGTAGCATAATTCGTTTAGCTTATGAGACTGCTGGACAGCAGCCTCCTGAAAGAATTACAGCTCATTCCACTAGAGCTGTGGCTTCCACTTGGGCCTTTAAGAATGAGGCCTCTGTTGAACAGATTTGCAAGGTGCAACTTGGTCTTCGCTTCATACTTTTTCCAAATTTTACAAATTTGACACTTTTGCTTCCTCGGAGGCTATTTTTGGGAGAAAGGTTCTTCAGGCAGTGGTTCCTTCTGTATAAAGAGCCTGCCTATCCCTCCCGTCATCCGTGTACTTTTGCTTTGGTATTGGTATCCCACAAGTAATGATGACCCGTGGACTGATCACACTTAACAGAAGAAAACATAATTTATGCTTACCTGATAAATTCCTTTCTTCTGTAGTGTGATCAGTCCATGGCCCGCCCTGTTTTTTAAGGCAGGTAAATATTTTTTAAATTATACTCCAGTCACCACTACACCCTTGGCTTCTCCTTTCTCGTTGGTCCTTGGTCGAATGACTGGAGGTGACGTAGAGGGGAGGAGCTATATAGCAACTCTGCTGGGTGAATCCTCTTGCACTTCCTGTAGGGGAGCAGTTAATATCCCACAAGTAATGATGACCCGTGGACTGATCACACTACAGAAGAAAGGAATTTATCAGGTAAGCATAAATTATGTTTTTAATGAAATTTATTTCTTACCTGGGGTTTAGTCTTTTTTTCAATTGACTATTTCTTACAAATTGCGGGCGGTATTAGGCCCGCGGGTGCGGCAAATGTTAAACTTTATTGCGTCATTTTTGGCGCAAAGATTTTTTTGGCGCGAAAGAGTACGTCTATGACGCAAGTTCGTCATTTCTGGCGTCATACTTGACGCCGAGACCTTTCACACGGTTGCGTCATTTCCGGTTTACTTTTTAATTATTTCAATACCCCATTGATGTTTGCCTCTTGTTTTTTTCAATATCAGAGGGCTTTGCTATTTGCATTTTTTCCCATTCCTGAAACTGTCATATAAGGAAATAGATAATTTTGCTTTATATGTTGTTTTTTCTCTTACATTTTGTAAGATGTCTTACTTTGATCCTGCCTCAGAAGCTTCTGCTGGAACATTACTGCCTGACATCGGTTCTACCAAAGCTAAGTCATTAGTTATAAAATTGTAGAAATTATATAGCTGAATGTCATTTGTAATAGTTGTTTTGATAAACTTTTACATGCAGATAATGTGTCCATCAGTAATAGTACATTGCCAGTTGCAGTTCCTTCAACTTCTAATGTGCATAATATACCTGTAAATTTTAAAGAATTTATTTCTGATTCTATTCTGAAGGCTTTGTCTGCATTTTCACCTTCAAATAAATGTAATAGGTCTTTTTAAAACTTCTCATTTAGTTGATAAAATTTCAAATGACCAACAATATGATAATTTATCCTCTTCTGATAAGGATCTATCTTATTCAGTAGATCCTCCTCAGACATTGACACTGACAAATCTACTTATTTATTTTCTCAGCGGAATATGGCTGTTTTTGTTTTAGTCCCTCCCTCTCTAGTGATTCTTGAGTGGAAGACTCCACATCTTGGGTATTGATATCCCATATGTCACTAGCTCATGGACTCTTGCCAATTACATGAAAGAAAACATAATTTATGTAAGAACTTCCCTGATAAATTCATTTCTTTCATATTGGCAAGAGTCCATGAGGCCCACCCTTTTTATGGTGGTTATGATTTTTTGTATAAAGCACAATTATTTCCAAATTTCCTTTGTTGATGCTTTCTACTCCTTTCTTTATCACCCCACTGCTTGGCTATTCGTTAAACTGAATTGTGGGTGTGGTGAGGGGTGTATTTATAGGCATTTTGAGGTTTGGGAAACTTTGCCCCTCCTGGTAGGATTGTATATCCCATATGTTACTAGCTCATGGACTCTTGCCAATATGAAAGAAATGAATTTATCAGGTAAGTTCTTACATAAATTATGTTTTCCTATAGATGCCGCTACACAGGACTTGTGGCAGACAGTCCCTAAGGTGGAGGGAGCAGTCTCTACCCTAGCTAAGCGTACAACTATTCCTGTCGAAGACAGTTGTGCTTTCCTAGATCCTATGGATAAGAAATTAGAGGGTTTCCTTAAGAAAATCTTTATACAACAAGGTTTTATTCTCCAGCCTCTTGCATGCATTGCCCCAGTCACTGCTGCAGCGGCTTTCTGGTTCGAGTCTCTGGAGGAGGCTTTACAGATAGAGACCCGTTGGATTATATCCTTGACAGGCTTAAAGCTCTTAAGTTAGTCAATTCATTTATTTCTGACGCCGTTTTTCATTTAACCAAGCTAACGGCTAAAAATTCAGGTTTTGCCATTCAGGCACGTAGGGCGCTATGGCTTAAATCCTGGTCAGCTGATGTCACTTCAAAGTCTAAACTTCTCAAGATCCCCTTCAAAGGGCAGACCCTATTTGGGCCTGGACTGAAGGAGATAATTTCTGATATTACTGGAGGAAAAGGCCACGCCCTTCCCCAGGATAGGTCCAACAAGTTAAGGACCAAACAGACTAATTTTTGTTCCTTTTCTAAACTTCAAGAGTGGCGCAGCTTCATCTTCCTCTTCTACAAAACAAGAGGGAATTTTTGCCCAGTCCAAGCCAGTCTGGAGACCTAACCAGGCTTGGAACAAGGTGAAACAGGCCAAAAAGTCTGCTGCTGCCTCTAAGACAGCATGAAGGAGTAGCCCCCGATCCGGGACCGGATCTAGTGGGGGGCAGACTTTCTCTCTTCGCCCAGGCTTGGGCAAGGGACGTCCAGGATCCTTGGGCTCTGGAGATTGTTTCCCAGGGATATCTTCTGGATTTCAAAGCTTCATCTCCAAAGGGGAGATTTCATCTCTCACAATTATCTGCAAACCAGATAAAGAGAGAGGCATTCTTACATTGCGTTCAAGACCTACTAGTTATGGGAATGATCCACCCAGTTCCAAAGGAGGAACAGGGGCAGGGCTTCTATTCAAGTCTGTTTATAGTTCCCAAGAAAGAGGGAACTTTCAGACCAATCTTGGATCTCAAGATCCTAAACAAATTTCTCAGGGTCCCATCTTTCAAGATGGAGACTATTCGAACCATCCTACCTATGATCCAGGAGGGTCAATATATGACTACCGTGGATTTAAAGGATGCTTATCTACATATTCCGATACACAGGGATCATCATCAGTTTCTCAGGTTCGCCTTCCTGGACAGGCATTACCAGTTTGTGGCTCTTCCCTTCGGGTTAGCCATGGCACCAAGAATCTTTACGAAGGTTCTAGGGTCCCTTCTGGCGGTTCTAAGACCGCAAGGTATAGCAGTAGCCCCTTACCTAGACGACATCCTGATACAGGCGTCAACTTTTCATATCGCCATGTCCCATACCGACATTGTTCTGGCATTCCTAAGGTCTCACGGGTGGAAGGTGAATGAAGGAAAGAGTTCTCTCTCACCTCTCACAAGAGTTTCCTTCCTAGGAACTCTGATAGATTCAGTAGAAATGAAGATTTATCTGACAGAGGTCAGGTTGTCAAATCTTCTAACTTCCTGCCGTGCTCTTTATTCCATTTCTCGTCCGTCAGTGGCTCAGTGTATGGAGGTAATCGGATTAATGGTAGCGGCAATGGACATAGTTCCATTTGCCCGCCTACATCTCAGACCACTGCAACTTTGCATGCTCAATCAGTAGAATGGGGATTACACAGATTTGTCCACTCTGCTAAATCTGGATCAAGAGACCAGGGCTATCTCGGGTCCATCTGTCCAAGGGAATGAGTTTCCACAGGCCAGAATGGACTATAGTAAAGACAGATGTCAGCCTTCTGGGCTGGGGTGCAGTCTGGAACTCCCTGAAGGCTCAGGGTTCGTGGACTCAGGAGGAGGCCCTCCTTCCGATAAACATTCTGGAACTAAGAGCAATATTCAATGCTCTTCAGGCTTGGCCTCAGCTAGCTGCGGTCAGGTTCATCAGATTTCAGTCGGACAACATCACGACTGTAGCCTATATCAACCATCAGGGGGGAACAAGGAGCCCCCTGGCAATGTTGGAGGTTTCAAAGATAATTCTATGGGCAGAGGTTCACTCTTGCCATCTCTCAGCTATCCATATCCTAGGAGTAGAGAACTGGGAGGCGGATTTTCTAAGTCTGCAGACTTTTCCTCCGGGGGAGTGGGAGCTCCATCCGGAGGTATTTGCCCAGTTGATCCAACTTTGGGGCAAACCAGAACTGGATCTCATGGCGTCTTGTCAGAACGCCAAGCTTCCTTGTTATGGGTCCAGGTCCAGGGATCCCAAGGCAGTGCTGATAGATGCTCTAGCAGCGCCCTGGTCCTTCAGCCTGGCTTATGTGTTTCCACTGTTTCCTCTGCTCCCTCGTCTGATTGCCAAGATCAAGCAGGAGAGAGCTTCGGTGATCTTGATAGCCCCTGCGTGGCCACGCAGGACTTGGTATGCAGATCTGGTGGACATGTCATCCTTTCCACCATGGACTCTGCCGCTAAGGCAAGACCTTCTACTTCAAGGTTCCTTCAAACATCCAAATCTAATTTCTCTACGTCTGACTGCTTGGAGATTGAACGCTTGATTCTATCAAAGCGTCATTTTTCCGAATCAGTCATTGATACCTTAATTCAGGCTCGAAAGCCTGTTACCAGGAAAATCTATCATAAGATATGGTGTAAATATCTTCATTGGTGTGAATCCAAGGGTTACTCATGGAGTAAGGTCAGGATTCCTAGGATATTATCTTTTCTCCTAGAAGGATTGGAGAAGGGATTGTCAGCTAGTTCCTTAAAGGGACAGATTTCTGCTCTGTCTATTCTTTTGCACAAACGTCTGGCTGAGGTTCCAGATGTTCAGGCGTTTTGTCAGGCTTTAGTTAGAATCAAGCCTGTGTTTAAACCTGTTGCTCCGCCATGGAGTTTAAATTTAGTTCTTAAAGTTCTTCAAGGGGTTCCGTTTGAACCTTTGCATTCCATAGATATTAAGCTTTTATCTTGGAAAGTTCTATTTTTAGTAGCTATCTCCTCGGCTCGAAGAGTTTCGGAGTTATCTGCTTTACAGTGTGATTCCCCTTATCTGATTTTCCATGCAGATAAGGTAGTGTTACGTACCAAACCTGGGTTTCTGCCTAAGGTGGTATCTAATAAGAATTTCAATCAGGAGATTGTTGTTCCTTCCCTATGTCTTAATCCTTTTTCAAAGAAGGAACGTCTATTACACAATCTTGATGTGGTTCGTGCTTTAAAGTTTTATTTTCAAGCTACGAAAGATTTTCGTCAAACATCTGCTTTGTTTGTTGTCTACTCTGGACAGAGGAGAGGCCAAAAGGCTTCGGCAACTTCTCCTTCCTTTTGGCTAAGAAGCATAATTCGCTTAGCTTATGAGACTGCTGGCCAGCATCCTCCTGAAAGAATTACAGCTCATTCTACTAGAGCAGTAGCTTCCACATGGGCTTTTAAACATGAGGCCTCTGTTGAACAGATTTTTAAGGCGGCGACTTGGTCTTCGCTTCATACCTTTTCTAAATTCTATAAATTTGATACTTTTGCTTTTTCTGAGGCTATTTTTGGGAGAAAGGTCTTACAGGCAGTGGTGCCTTCCGTTTAAGTTTCCTGCCTTGTCCCTCCCTTCATCCGTGTCCTAAAGATTCTAATGAACAGGCGCTTTTGTATGATACCAGTAAACCTATGAATTTTCTAGATTGGTGTACTGTGGTAGACCTACAACATATATCTATAGAAAATAGGGCTGAACTATCTCAAGATTACAGTACACAAGTAAGGAAATGTAAACGTAAAAGCTATTTTTACCCTGTGCATGCCAGAAGCAAGGCTATAGATGTCTTTAAAAAAAAAACAGTGGAAGAGAAACTAAGGGTACTGTATGATAAAACCACGGAAAAAAAACAAATATACTACAAATAACCTGACAAGTAAACAGAGACAGGCTATTCAAGATTTAGAAAAAAACACAGATATAACAATCAGACCGTCTGATAAGGGCGGAAATGTGATTGTACTTAATACTTCAGATTACATTCTAGAAGCACAAAGACAACTTTCTGATGCCTTGGTTTATATTAAACTTAAAGATAATCCAACAGAGTTATATAAAAAGGAATTAGCAAACATAGTGAAAATAGCTAAAAACAACAATATAGTTAAAATCACAGATTATGAGGACTTAATACCTAAATTTCCTGTTACACCTATTTTTCATATGTTTCCTAAAATTCATAAAAATTTTGAAAAACCCCCTGGTCGCCCCATTATTGCGGGAATAGGTTCCCTGAATGAACCCCTTTCTGAACTTGTGGACATTTTCTTGCAGCCGCTAGTGAGACAAATCCCCAGTTATATACAGGACACCACAGATTTATTGAATAAATTGCAAAGTGTTCCCTGGAAAAGTACTTACAAATTCTGTGTAGTGGATGTAACATCTTTATACACATCCATTTCACAGGAAAAAGGGATGGCTGCAATGGATTATATGCTTGACTTGTATGGTAAATTCGAACCAAATGTCAAGCATTTTCTACTATCAGCCATCGAATATTTATTAACACATAATTTTTTCATGTTTGGACGAGATTGCTATCTGCAAAGACGTGGGGCAGCGATGGGGGCAAAGTTTGTCCCTTCCTATGCCAATCTTTTTATGGCATGGTGGAAGCTGTCCCACGTCTTTGCGGATGGCAGTCCGTACAGGGATAAAATCATCCAATACTATCGCTACATCGACGATCTGTTCTTTATCGTCGATGGTGGTGATGGTGAAGTTGAACAGCTTTGCAAATATCTTAATTTAAATGAATGTGGTATACAATTTACAGGAGAAGTTGATGCAAATTCTGTAAAATTCCTGGACTTAGAAATCACAGGGGACAGTGACTGTGAAAAAATTAAAACCACAGCAGGAAACACCACTTTGGAATTCAATTCTTGTCATCCCAAACATGTGATCAAAGGGATCCCCAAAGGGGAATACATTCGGGCTAAAAGGAATTGCAGTACAGATAGTGCTACCAACAACAAGCTTTAATCATTTCAGAAAGATTGCTAAAAAGGGGGTATGAATTAGAATTATTGAATCAAATAAAAGATGAAGTTGACCAAATCCCAAGAGACAATCTGTTGAAATATAA
Organism: Bombina bombina; assembly: GCF_027579735.1. Taxonomy (NCBI): domain Eukaryota; kingdom Metazoa; phylum Chordata; class Amphibia; order Anura; family Bombinatoridae; genus Bombina; species Bombina bombina. Next base: position 1,070,334,844 of record NC_069501.1, on the reverse strand, counting down.
ATATAACAAAAATAAAAAATAAAAACACAATAAGCTGAAATTTATAACTACTTTCATCAAGGACTATTATAAAGTCTGTAACATAATCAGGGATTCTATGCAAATCTTAAATACTGACCCCATTATAGTGGATGTACTAAGCCAAGGCTGTGATTTTGTAGCCAGAAGAGGAAAAACTATTGCTAACATGTTATCTCCTTCAGATCTTCCTATTAAGCCTACTGGCACCTGACTTAAAAATAGATTAGGTTTTTATAAATGTCGTCGTCCCATCTGTAAAACATGTCAACATGTGACAGAGGGACCTATATTTACCTCTACTACTACAAAAATGAAACACCCTATAAAATTCTTCATTAATTGCTCCACTACACACGTAGTGTACTTATTAACTTGCCTCTTTTGTGGGAAACAATATACAGGAAAAACAAAAAGGTCCCTAAAAGATAGGTTTTTACAACATCTGCGATCTATAGAAGATGAGGAATGTGACACTCCTGTCGCAAGACATTTCAGAGAACAACATAACTCCGATGTGTCTAAACTAGCCATACAGGGCATTGATCATGTCCCTTGCTGGAAAAGAGGTGGTGACAGGGAAAATAAACTAAATAAAAGAGAAATCTATTGGATGTTTTCTCTTAAAACTAGTAGTCCATATGGTCTCAATATGAGAAGGGATCTGGACACATTTACCTAAAACATATTTGTCTCTTCTAATTTATTTTAGTTTCTATCATATATTCTGTGATTTTACACAGTTTACTACTTGTCCCTTGCAAATTAGTAAAAAGTTCAGGTGTTATAATATCGCCATATGCTCTCTTAATTGCCATTTCTACAACATCAGCATATTAAGAAACTTATTAATATAGAGTAACTTATATATCTACAGATCCTAAATCTTTAAAACCTAATAGAAAATTTATAATTTAAAGCTTTTGTTTTTGATAAGTGTGAACACTAGGTTTCAAACTAAGTAGATAATGTAGATTATATATCTACAAATCCTAAATCTTTAAAACCTAATAGAAAATTTTATAATTTAAAGCTTTTGTTTTTGATAAGTGTGAACACTAGGTTTCAAACTAAGTAGATAATGTAGATTAGGAAATAAGCTAATTTTAACACAATGTCCCTTTATATATCTGGTCTACAATCTATTAGGTACTTCTATAGGATGGTATAACTTTAAGAATAGGTGCTAGCATATTCCTCACTTCCCCTTTAAATAGAAGGTGTGCACAGGTGTGTCTATATGCAGTGAACAAGTGCTGAGGCACGAAACATGTTTGCAGACATGTGTCTCTGTACACACTGAGTTATAACATTTTTTAACTCCTATATTTGTACTACGATGTCTTTTAAATCTTGGATTACATTAAAATCTTTCACTTTTTAAGAGCAGGTGTCTTTGGACTGTTTTTGCGCTATACCTTAATTTCTTTGGATTTCTACATTTCTCTGGAGTGTTTGCAGACACTCTAATTAAGCAGCTGCAGCAGTTCAAGTCTCCCTGCATCCACCCACTCTCCATTGTGCCGGGGAAGAAATCACAAGTTACACGCTGAGGATTCAGGATCAATGAACAGCGGTGTCACACATTAAGGGTAAGCTGATATTTGTAGCGCTCAGGTTTGGTGTCTTTGTACTTTTGTCCTAAAGCTTTGGTATTGGTATCCCACAAGTAATGGATGAACCCGTGGACTGGATACACCTTTACAAGAGAAAACAAAATTTATGCTTACCTGATAAATTTATTTCTCTTGTGGTGTATCCAGTCCACGGCCCGCCCTGTCATTTTAAGGCAGGTGTTTTTTATTTTTAAACTACAGTCAACACTGCACCCTATAGTTTCTCCTTTTTTTCTTGCTTGTCTTCGGTCGAATGACTGGGGGTGGCAGTTAGAGGAGGAGCTATATAGACAGCTCTGCTGTGGGTGTCCTCTTGCAGTTTTTTTGTTGGGAAGGAGAATATCCCACAAGTAATGGATGAACCCGTGGACTGGATACACCACAAGAGAAATAAATTTATCAGGTAAGCATAAATTTTGTTTTTTCTGAGGTCTCTCTATTAAAACAGGGCCCACCTAGTTTTCTTACAAGAGACTCTGGTTAAGAGGTACAAAAATCCCTCTGCAATCCAAGTTGTTCCCAGTTGTTGAGACGGCAAGCTTCTCCCAAAAATTGGGAGGGGTTGCTATTCTTATTCACAAAGATATTGTGTACGAACCCATCCATACTGAAACCGACCCACAGGGTAGGTACATATTTCTTATTTGCAAGTTGGATGGCGTGGGTTATACACTAGCCTCCTATTATGGCCCTAATAAGCAACACATAAGAGTGCTTCGCAAGTTCCTAAACAAATTGGACTGTATGCGCCAAGGTTCTCTCCTCATTGCAGGAGATTTCAACATTGTCTGGGTCCCTTTGTTGGATAAAAAATCTGATAAATCTTGTAAATCTGATAGGGCTTTAGCTGATCTCTCACACAAATTCAGAACTCTTATTTCTCAGTTTAATTTGTTTGATATTTGGCGGGCCCTCAATGTGTCATCTCGTGATTATACTTACTTCTTGTCAGTCCATCACTCTTATTCACGGATAGATTTTTTCTTTTGTGAACTGAGACTCCTAGATTGTGTATCTAGGTCATGGATCCCCCAATGCCCATGGTCTGACCATGACCCCGTGCACATCACTCTCAAATCACCACTGGAAATACAGTGTCCCTTAACATGGCGACTCTCGCCAACTGTTTTCTCTGATCCAGACACAGTTGCTTCTGTCACCAAAGATCTGAAGGAGTTCCTTGAAACAAATGACAATGGTGCGGTGGACGATTTCACTTTACGGGCCTCATTGAAGGCATATGTGAAGGGATCCTTTATCAGAATAGCGGCGGCACAAAAGAAACGTAAGGGAGAGACTCTAGCTCAGTTGATGGTGAACCTATATAAATTATCTACCGAACATAAAACTGACCCATCATTATGTCTATCTGAGCAGCTCGCAAATCTTAAGGTGAAAATGAAAGATCAGCAGACTCAAAGAGACCTTTTACTATAAAGGCAATAAAGCTGATAGGCTTCTAGCTAATCGATTTGCGTCAACGATCAAGAACTTCTTGTTAAAGGCCCCAGGCTGAAACGCGTAGAGATTGCTTACAGATATCCGATATTTATTGAAGTTGTAACCAAGCTGGTGAGAGGCATTTTTGTGTTCGTGCTGGCTAGGGCAGGTACATCGAGCTGTATCCTAAATTAGGAATAGACTCCATATGTATAATTCCCGCCCCAGGACCCAGTAACCGTTCCAGCCTGAATCACAAGCTAAGGGTAATATCGATACGAAGGAAAGTGTAGTAACACGCTTTGAAAAAACCTCAAGGATTAGAACTTGACCCGGACACAAAGCCAAGAGCAACACGGCTCAGGAGAAGAAACAAAGTCATTCCACAACCAACTGACCGGCCGGTCATACATTTGGACTGAGGATTTCTGGACACGGACATCAAGGTTACCCTAAGTAATAGACATTTTAACGCTGAGCACTGTCATAAGGGAATCGTAGCAAAATCTGTGATTAAGACTACATGCCACTGTGAAAATAATGTTTGTAAAACAAAGTTGTAACCAGTCTTAAAGATTTGCAATTACTATATGTCTGCAATTACACTATAAAACAGATATAGAGTTAATTATACACATCGAAAAAACCCTGTTTGCAACATTATAACAATACAGGGAGTGCAGAATTATTAGGCAAATGAGTATTTTGTCCACATCATCCTCTTTATGCATGTTGTCTTACTCCAAGCTGTATAGGCTCGAAAGCCTACTACCAATTAAGCATATTAGGTGATGTGCATCTCTGTAATGAGAAGGGGTGTGGTCTAATGACATCAACACCCTATATCAGGTGTGCATAATTATTAGGCAACTTCCTTTCCTTTGGCAAAATGGGTCAAAAGAAGGACTTGACAGGCTCAGAAAAGTCAAAAATAGTGAGATATCTTGCAGAGGGATGCAGCACTCTTAACATTGCAAAGCTTCTGAAGCGTGATCATCGAACAATCAAGCGTTTCATTCAAAATAGTCAACAAGGTCGCAAGAAGCGTGTGGAAAAACCAAGGCGCAAAATAACTGCCCATGAACTGAGAAAAGTCAAGCGTGCAGCTGCCAAGATGCCACTTGCCACCAGTTTGGCCATATTTCAGAGCTGCAACATCACTGGAGTGCCCAAAAGCACAAGGTGTGCAATACTCAGAGACATGGCCAAGGTAAGAAAGGCTGAAAGACAACCACCACTGAACAAGACACACAAGCTGAAACGTCAAGACTGGGCCAAGAAATATCTCAAGACTGATTTTTCTAAGGTTTTATGGACTGATGAAATGAGAGTGAGTCTTGATGGGCCAGATGGATGGGCCCGTGGCTGGATTGGTAAAGGGCAGAGAGCTCCAGTCCGACTCAGACGCCAGCAAGGTGGAGGTGGAGTACTGGTTTGGGCTGGTATCATCAAAGATGAGCTTGTGGGGCCTTTTCGGGTTGAGGATGGGGTCAAGCTCAACTCCCAGTCCTACTGCCAGTTTCTGGAAGACACCTTCTTCAAGCAGTGGTACAGGAAGAAGTCTGCATCCTTCAAGAAAAACATGATTTTCATGCAGGACAATGCTCCATCACACGCGTCCAAGTACTCCACAGCGTGGCTGGCAAGAAAGGGTATAAAAGAAGAAAATCTAATGACATGGCCTCCTTGTTCACCTGATCTGAACCCCATTGAGAACCTGTGGTCCATCATCAAATGTGAGATTTACAAGGAGGGAAAACAGTACACCTCTCTGAACAGTGTCTGGGAGGCTGTGGTTGCTGCTGCACGCAATGTTGATGGTGAACAGATCAAAACACTGACAGAATCCATGGATGGCAGGCTTTTGAGTGTCCTTGCAAAGAAAGGTGGCTATATTGGTTGCTGATTTGTTTTTGTTTTGTTTTTGAATGTCAGAAATGTATATTTGTGAATGTTGAGATGTTATATTGGTTTCACTGGTAAAAATATATTTGTTTTTTGTTAAGTTGCCTAATAATTATGCACAGTAATAGTCACCTGCACACACAGACATCCCCCTAAAATAGCTATAACTAAAAACAAACTAAAAACTACTTCCAAAACTATTCAGCTTTGATATTAATGAGTTTTTTGGGTTCATTGAGAACATGGTTGTTGTTCAATAATAAAATTAATCCTCAAAAATACAACTTGCCTAATAATTCTGCACTCCCTGTATAAATCACGAGAGAGACACAGACACTTGATACATCCCTGTGAAACAAAGTAACAAACTGTTCTTAAAACTTAACGTAACATTTGAAAGTTTTTTTACCTAATTACAATTGGAGCAAAAATACACCAGATAGTTGGTAATCTTACCACATTTTGTATAAATTTTAAATGATTTTTTAATTACAGGTGGCCCTCGTTTTACAACAGCTCAATTTACACCGTTTCAGAATAACAACCTTTTTTTCCAGTCATGTGACTGCTATTGAAAAGCATTGAGAAGCAGTGCATTTATTAAAATAGCCAGTAGGTGGAGATGTCAGCTTGTGTTGCAGCAAAGCCAAGCAAGCTGAAATGAATCAGTTTAACCAGACCTGAGCTATCGAGCAGATTTCTATAAATCAGTCCAGGTTGGAATGCCTAGAAAGAACCGTTTGCAGAAAAATGCAAGTGAAGTCTGTGTTGTGTGATTATTTTATTAGGTTATAATGCTGTTTAGCAAATGTTTTTGTTAATTTAACTTAGTTTAATTATATATTATGTGTTGTTTGATTATTTTATTAGGTTTATAATGCTGTTTAGCATTTAAAATCTTAATTTCAAAGCTTTAAAAATAAAGTATTAGGTGTTACTTATGACAATTTTGAGAGGGGCCTGGAACCCAACTCCCTCACTTCCCATTGACTTACATTATAAACTGGGTTTCAATTTACAATGGTTTCGATTTACAACCATTCCGTCTGGAACCTAACCCCGGCGTAAACTGAGGGCTACCTATATATATTTAGATGCCGGCATCAATCTGTTATATTCTATATTGTATATAAACTATTGCTAGTTCTTTTCTGTTGCAGGAATAAATCTATTTTTATACACTTACTAGAAGCTCTAGAACAAGTTCTCTAATTTTATTTTTATTTTTCACTTTCTCGTTTAAGATAAATAAGTCTTTTCCAATCACTATCTACCACAAACAGTAAGTAAGACAAACAAACCCCTATAACCATAATCCACAACTAACACTTAGTTAGATATTATAAGATTCCAAAAGTACGAGAACCCTAATTAGGGATTATACAAAGCTTATTTGTCAAGACTCATAGCTGAATTAGCGCTATCCCACCCCCTTTCTTTTTTCAGCCTAACCCAGCCCCTCAGACAACTCTAAATACCAGCGTTGTTTGGAAGCAGAGGTAGGAAAAAAAGCTGTGTTAGCTACGTGGGTCTTTACCGTCAAAACTCTAAATCTAGCCGTTAGTTTTATACATTGGAAATGAAGGACCCTTTTCTGTCTAAATGAGACTTTAACACCTGATGTTAAATTCTTCTCAGAAAATACTTTTTTAGCTACATATTTTATGAGTAGTGTCATTGTAGTGAAGCATTCTTTGCCATCAGCTTCAGCAGTTAAACTGTTGCAACTTGACAGTATTCATTCACTTAGTCATACATTCAAAATTCAGCATTTGGAGGTTATGTAGCTCGCATACTGTTCATTCACTTGACTCTAATCCATGTGCGCAGGAATCTGAGATATTTAACAAAACTGATGCTGCCTATAGTTTAGTTCTTGCTGTTAAATATATTTGGTACTCTGTCAGAACACATCAAGCTTTTTCAATTTAACATACAAGGGCTAAAATGTAGCACTCCAGAACATCCTTCTCCTAAGTGAAAACTGTGTTTCTAAAACTATGAGAATTTTTTCTGAACTTTGATGCCTAAAAAGCATTATTTTTCTTCAGGTATCAGCTGTCTTTAGCTATCAAATTTGTGCTTATACAGATGTAGGGAGACACAAAAAAGTTAGGGGGATCCAACATGTGGACCTTGATCTGTTCAGTATTGTTGTACAATGTTGCCAGGAAGATATTGGCACTTTTATCATTGTGTTCAATAAGTTAGAAACAGTTTGATTATTAGTGTTTCCAACATTACCATTGCCCCTCAAAGTGAAAACAATATGCATAAAATGTGTTCCATTATGTGATAATATTTCATATATGTAAACCTAACTTAGAGACCTGTCTTATTCTGAGAAAAGGGGACAAGCAGTACAAATTTATTGCCACCTACAAGGGCTGTAGCACAAAGGCAAGGAGACCTGGTGTTACAGAATTATGCAGAAAGCCATATAATATATCGGGGATATTCTCTAATAGTAGGCATTTGTGAATAAAGTACCACATATCTAGCAATGCAATAAATTATTGTAAAGAGATTTATAGAGTTTGTCCCAGTATAAGGAATACAGATGTGATCTGATGAAAGTGAGTGAGGAAACTGTGCTCTGTTTGCACTCAAGATGGGATGGTCCACTGGTGTGGATTTCGAGTAAATAGATGGGTTTACATAATGACAGGCAGGCTATAGCCGCTCTGCTGTAAGATTTTTGGGCACATCTGCTCAACATAATGCCCTGTAAATTTAAGCTTAGTTTTAGAGCAGGTGCAAGTAGCAAGGGGATATCTGTATAGCCCAGTGACTGATAATGGACTGTTGGAGATTACTATGAATGCATAAGGTAGCAACAAGCAGAGGTTATTGCCAAGGAAATTGTGCATAACAAACTAGCTCCTGGAACAAAGGATAAAAGAAGTCACTAGTAGCAGGTCTAGGGGTGCATAGGGTGCTACGCACCACCCATAATTTTCTAGCTCCCTCAATTCCCAAACAAATGAGTACCAATACATTGTCTAGGCAGTTAATTGGTTATACTGACTTCAGGACAAGAACAAAACTTGGTCCTGACCCTAGTCTGTCCCTGAAAATTGTCTACAGATCATCTTTGCCATTCTGGTTCCAGCGCTCCAACAAGGTACAACCATTTATATCTTGCAAATGTTAATTTTTGTATAGACAAAGAGATAAGGAGGCATGTGTTTATAGAGAAATAGATAAGGATGTCTACTCTTTCTGTACGTTCATCCCATTTAAATGGGTTGTGTTTTCATTGAGCAAATACAGATATGCAATATACAAAAATAATGTAATTAGAAAAATATTAAAGGGAAACATTGCAATGCTCCTTTAAGCTGCAATAGTGCGGACAGTGACATTACAATGTCATCATCACCAATTTTGACAGTTATCGCCCAGTAAGGATTGTGTTTTGCTTTATTATATCTTTAAGATATCCTTTTTAAATGTATTTTGCTTGGGATTGAGGTGCCAGTAACAAAAAGAGATCAGTCATTTCTTTCATGTAATTAGCAAGAGTCCATGAGCTAGTGACGTATGGGGATATATATTCCTACCAGGAGGGGCAAAGTTTCCCAAACCTTAAAATGTCTATAAATACACCCCTCACCACACCCACAATTCAGTTTTACAAACTTTGCCTCCCATGGAGGTGGTGAAGTAAGTTTGTGCTAGATTCTACGTTGATATGCGCTTTGCAGCAGGCTGAAGTCCGGTTTTCCTCTCAGAGTGCAGTGAATGTCAGAGGGATGTGAAGAGAGTATTGCCTATTTGAATACCATGGTCTTCCTGGGATCTATTTCATAGGTTCTCTGTTATCGGTCGTAGAGATTTCTTCTCCTACCTCCCTTTTCAGATCGACAATATACTCTTATATACCATTACCTCTACTGATTCTCGTTTCAGTACTGGTTTGGCTATCTACTTTATGTAGATGAGTGTCTTGGGGTAAGTAAATCTTATTTCTATTTATGACACTCAAAGCTATGGTTGGGCACTTTATATGTAAAGTTCTAAATATATGTTTTAAACTTATATTTGCCATGATTCAGGTTAATCAGTATTCCTTCTTTCAGACTGTCAGTTTCATTACTTTGGGAAATGCATATGAATAAATATTTTTTCTTACCTTCAATTTTCAAATTGACTTTTTTCCCTGCGGGCTGTTAGGCTCGCGGGGGCAGAAAGTGCTTCAATTTATTGCGTCATTTTTGGCGCAAACTTTTTTGGTGCAAAATTTCGTCATTTCCGGCGCCATAGTTGACGCCGGAAGTTTACACATGGTTGAGTCATTTTTTGATGCATGTGTGTTACAGACGGTTTTTTTTTGCGCAAAAAATATGGGCGTCATACTTGGCGCCAAATAATATGGGCGTCTTACTTGGCGTCAAAAAATTTGGGCGTCTTACTTGGCGCCAAAAAATATGGGCGTCATACTTGGCACCATTTTTTTCACATTATTTCAGTCTCACTTTTTTGTTGCTTCTGGTTGCTAGAGGCTTGTTTGTTTTGCATTTTTCCCATTCCTGAAACTGTCATTTAAGGAATTTGATAATTTTGCTTTATATGTTGTTTTTTTCTATTACATATTGCAAGATATTTCAAAGCTGTTCCTGTATCAGAAAATACTGAGGGATTCCTGATGACTGATATCAGTCCTAACAAAGCTAAGTTAATTTATTTTAATGTTATGAATGTTTATATTTAGCTATGGTTTGTAATAAGTTTTTATGATAAACTTTTACATGCAGAGTGCATTAGTATTTATGCATTATCTATTGCTATTCTTTTTACATCTTATGTACAAGATATATTTAGGAATTTATAAGAATATTTTTCTGATTCTAGTATAAAGGCTTTGTCTGCTATCCCACCATCTAATAAAATTTGTAGGCCTTTTTTTTAAACTTCTCAGTTAGTTGATGAAGTTTCAAATGACCAACAACATACTGAATTATCCTTCTCTGATGGTGTTTTCTCATTCAGAATATTCTTCATCAGATATTGACACTAACAAATCTACTTTTTTATTTTTAAATAGAGTACATTCGTTTCTTTCATGTAATTAGCAAGAGTCCATGAGCTAGTGACGTATGGGATATACATTCCTACCAGGAGGGGCAAAGTTTCCCAAACCTCAAAATGCCTATAAATACACCCCTCACCACACCCACAAATCAGTTTTACAAACTTTGCCTCCTATGGAGGTGGTGAAGTAAGTTTGTGCTAGATTCTACGTTGATATGCGCTCCGCAGCAGGTTGGAGCCCGGTTTTCCTCTCAGCGTGCAGTGAATGTCAGAGGGATGTGAAGAGAGTATTGCCTGTTTGAATTCAATGATCTCCTTCTACGGGGTCTATTTCATAGGTTCTCTGTTATCGGTCGTACAGATTCATCTCTTACCTCCCTTTTCAGATCGACGATATACTCTTATATATATACCATTACCTCTGCTGATTTTCGTTTCAGTACTGGTTTGGCTTTCTACAAACATGTAGATGAGTGTCCTGGGGTAAGTAAGTCTTATTTTCTGTGACACTCTAAAGCTATGGTTGGGCACTTTTTTAAAGTTCTAAATATATGTATTCAAACATTTATTTGCCTTGACTCAGAATGTTCAACATTGCTTTTTTTCAGACAGTCAGTTTCATATTTGGGATAATGCATTTGAATCAATCATTTTTCTTACCTTAAAAATTTGACTTTTTCCCTGTGGGCTGTTAGGCTCGCGGGGGCTGAAAATGCTTCATTTTATTGCGTCATTCTTGGCGCGGATTTTTTTGGCGCAAAAAATCTTTTCTGTTTCCGGCGTCATACGTGTCGCCGGAAGTTGCGTCATTTTTTGACGTTCTTTTGCGCCAAAAATGTCGGCGTTCCGGATGTGGCGTCATTTTGGCGCCAAAAGCAAAAATAGGGGCGTCGCTTTTGTCTCCACATTATTTAAGTCTCATTTTTCTTTGCTTCTGGTTGCTAGAAGCTTGCTCTTTGGCATTTTTTCCCATTCCTGAAACTGTCATTTAAGGAATTTGATCAATTTTGCTTTATATGTTGTTTTTTCTCTTACATATTGCAAGATGTCTCACGTTGCATCTGAGTCAGAAGATACTTCAGGAAAATCGCTGTCTGGTGCTGGAACTACCAAAGCTAAGTGTATCTGCTGTAAACTTTTGGTAGCTGTTCCTCCAGCTGTTGTTTGTATTAAATGTCATGACAAACTTGTTAATGCAGATAATATTTCCTTTAGTAAAGTACCATTACCTGTTGCAGTTCCAACAACATCTAATGTTCAGAGTGTTCCTGATAACATAAGAGATTTTGTTTCTGAATCCATTAAGAAGGCTATGTCTGTTATTCCTCCTTCTAGTAAACACAAAAAATCTTTTAAAACTTCTCGTTATCCAGATGAATTTTTAAATGAACATCATCATTCTGATTCTAATGATTCTTCTGGTTCAGAGGATTCTGTCTCAGAGGTTGATGCTGATAAATCTTCATATTTATTTAAAATGGAATTTATTCGTTCTTTACTTAAAGAAGTTTTAATTGCTTTAGAAATTGAGGATTCTGGTCCTCTTGATACTAAATCTAAACGTTTAGACAAGGTCTTTAAATCTCCTGTGGTTTTTCCAGAAGTTTTTCCTGTTCCTGGTGCTATTTCTGAAGTAATTTCCAGAGAATGGAATAATTTGGGTAATTCATTTACTCCCTCTAAACGTTTTAAGCAATTATATCCTGTGCCGTCCGACAGATTAGAGTTTTGGGACAAAATCCCTAAAGTTGATGGGGCTATTTCTACCCTTGCTAAACGTACTACTATTCCTACGGCAGATGGTACTTCCTTTAAGGATCTTTTAGATAGGAAAATTGAATCCTTTCTAAGAAAAGCTTATCTGTGTTCAGGTAATCTTCTTAGACCTGCTATATCATTGGCTGATGTTGCTGCAGCTTCAACTTTTTGGTTGGAAACTTTAGCGCAACAAGTAACAGATCATGATTCTCATAATATTATTATTCTTCTTCAACATGCTAATAATTTTATCTGTGATGCCATTTTTTATATTATCAGAGTTGATGTCAGGTTTATGTCTCTAGCTATTTTAGCTAGAAGAGCTTTATGGCTTAAAACTTGGAATGCTGATATGTCTTCTAAATCGACTCTACTTTCCCTTTCTTTCCAGGGTAATAAATTATTTGGTTCTCAGTTGGATTCTATTATCTCAACTGTTACTGGTGGGAAAGGATCTTTTTTACCACTGGATAAAAAATCTAAAGGTAAAAACAGGGCTAATAATCGTTTTCGTTCCTTTCGTTTCAACAAAGAACAAAAGCCTGATCCTTCATCCTCAGGAGCAGTTTCAGTTTGGAAACCATCTCCAGTCTGGAATAAATCCAAGCCTTCTAGAAAAGCAAAGCCAGCTTCTAAGTCCACATGAAGGTGCGGCCCTCATTCCAGCTCAGCTGGTAGGGGGCAGATTACGTTTTTTCAAAGGAATTTGGATCAATTCTGTTCACAATCTTTGGATTCAGAACATTGTTTCAGAAGGGTACAGAATTGGTTTCAAGATAAGACCTCCTGCAAAGAGATTTCTTTCATGTAATTAGCAAGAGTCCATGAGCTAGTGACGTATGGGATATACATTCCTACCAGGAGGGGCAAAGTTTCCCAAACCTCAAAATGCCTATAAATACACCCCTCACCACACCCACAATTCAGTTTTACAAACTTTGCCTCCTATGGAGGTGGTGAAGTAAGTTTGTGCTAGATTCTACGTTGATATGCGCTCCGCAGCAAGTTGGAGCCCGGTTTTCCTCTCAGCGTGCAGTGAATGTCAGAGGGATGTGAGGAGAGTATTGCCTATTTGAATGCAGTGATCTCCTTCTACGGGGTCTATTTCATAGGTTCTCTGTTATCGGTCGTAGAGATTCATCTCTTACCTCCCTTTTCAGATCGACGATATACTCTTATTTATATACCATTACCTCTGCTGATTTTCGTTTCAGTACTGGTTTGGCTTTCTACAAACATGTAGATGAGTGTCCTGGGGTAAGTAAATCTTATTTTCTGTGACACTCTAAGCTATGGTTGGGCACTTTATTTATAAAGTTCTAAATATATGTATTCAAACATTTATTTGCCTTGACTCAGGATGTTCAACATTCCTTATTTTCAGACAGTCAGTTTCATATTTGGGATAATGCATTTTAATCAATCATTTTTTCTTATCTTAAAAATTTGACTTTTTTTCCCTGTGGGCTGTTAGGCTCGCGGGGGCTGAAAATGCTTCATTTTATTGCATCATTCTTGGCGCGGACTTTTTTGGCGCAAAAAATCTTTTCTGTTTCCGGCGTCATACGTGTCGACGGAAGTTGCGTCATTTTTTGACGTCTTTTTGCGCCAAAAATGTCGGCGATTCCGGATGTGGGCGTCTTATTTGGCGCCAAAAAATATGGGCGTCGCTTTTGTCTCCACATTATTTCAGTCTTATTTTTTCTTTGCTTCTGGTTACTAGAAGCTTGTTTATTGGCATTTTTTCCCATTCCTGAAACTGTCATTTAAGGAATTTGATCAATTTTACTTTATATGTTGTTTTTTCTCTTACATATTGCAAGATGTCTCACGTTGCATCTGAGTCAGAAGATACTTCAGGAAAATCGCTGTCTAGTGCTGGAACTACCAAAGCTAAGTGTATCTGCTGTAAACTTTTGGTAGCTATTCCTCCGGCTGTTGTTTGTATTAATTGTCATGACAAACTTGTTAAAGCAGATAATATTTCCTTTAGTAATGTACCATTGCCTGTTGCAATTCCTTCAACATCTAAGGTGCAGAATGTTCCTGATAACATAAGAGATTTTGTTTCTGAATCCATCAAGAAGGCTATGTCTGTTATTTCTCCTTCTAGTAAACATAAAAAATCTTTTAAAACTTCTCTCTCTACAGATGAATTTTTAAATGAACATCATCATTCTGATTCTGATGACTCTTCTGGTTCAGAGGATTCTGTCTCAGAGATTGATGCTGATAAATCTTCATATTTATTTAAAATGGAATTTATTCGTTCTTTACTTAAAGAAATACTAATTGCTTTAGAAATAGAGGATTCTGGTCCTCTTGATACTAATTCTAAACGTTTAGATAAGGTATTTAAATCTCCTGTGGTTATTCCAGAAGTTTTTCCTGTTCCTAATGCTATTTCTGAAGTAATTTCCAGAGAATGGGATAAATTGGGTAATTCATTTACTCCCTCTAAACGTTTTAAGCAATTATATCCTGTGCCGTCTGACAGATTAGAATTTTGGGACAAAATCCCTAAAGTCGATGGGGCTATTTCTTCCCTTGCTAAACGTACTACTATTCCTACGTCGGATGGTACTTCGTTTAAAGATCCTTTAGATAGGAAAATTGAATCCTTTCTAAGAAAAGCTTATCTGTGTTCAGGTAATCTTCTTAGACCTGCTATATCATTGGCTGATGTTGCTGCAGCTTCAACTTTTTGGTTGGAGACTTTAGCGCAACAAGTAACAGATCATGATTCTCATAATATTATTCTTCTTCTTCAGCATGCTAATAATTTTATCTGTGATGCCATCTTTGATATTATCAGAGTTGATGTCAGGTTTATGTCTCTAGCTATTCTAGCTAGAAGAGCTTTATGGCTTAAAACTTGGAATGCTGATGATATGGCTTCTAAATCAACTCTACTTTCCATTTCTTTCCAGGGTAACAAATTATTTGGTTCTCAGTTGGATTCTATTATCTCAACTGTTACTGGTGGGAAAGGAACTTTTTTACCACAGGATAAAAAATCTAAGGGTAAAAACAGGGCTAATAATCGTTTTCGTTCCTTTCGTTTCAACAAAGAACAAAAGCCTGATCCTTCATCCTCAGGAGCAGTTTCAGTTTGGAAACCATCTCCAGTCTGGAATAAATCCAAGCCTTCTAGAAAGGCAAAGCCTGCTTCTAAGTCCACATGAAGGTGCGGCCCTCATTCCAGCTCAGCTGGTAGGGGGCAGGTTACGTTTTTTCAAAGAAATTTGGATCAATTCTGTTCACAATCTTTGGATTCAGAACATTGTTTCAGAAGGGTACAGAATTGGTTTCAAGATGAGACCTCCTGCAAAGAGATTTTTTCTTTCCCGTGTCCCAGTAAATCCAGTGAAAGCTCAAGCATTTCTGAATTGTGTTTCAGATCTAGAGTTGACTGGAGTAATTATGCCAGTTCCAGTTCTGGAACAGGGGATGGGGTTTTATTCAAATCTCTTCATTGTTATGATTTTTGTATAAAGCACAATTATTCCAATTCCTTATTTTATATGCTTTCGCACTTTTTTTATCACCCCACTTCTTGGCTATTCGTTAAACTGAATTGTGGGTGTGGTGAGGGGTGTATTTATAGGCATTTTGAGGTTTGGGAAACTTTGCCCCTCCTGGTAGGAATGTATATTCCATACGTCACTAGCTCATGGACTCTTGCTAATATGAAAGAAATGAATTTATCAGGTAAGTTCTTACATAAATTATGTTTTTTTCTTTCCCGTGTCCCAGTAAACCCAGTAAAAGCTCAAGCATTTCTGAAATGTGTTTCAGATCTAGAGTTGGCTGGAGTAATTATGCCAGTTCCAGTTTTGGAACAGGGGCTGGGGTTTTATTCGAATCTCTTCATTGTACCAAAGAAGGAGAATTCCTTCAGACCAGTTCTGGATCTAAAAATATTGAATCGTTATGTAAGGATACCAACATTCAAAATGGTAACTGTAAGGACTATCTTGCCTTTTGTTCAGCAAGGGCATTATATGTCCACAATAGATTTACAGGATGCATATCTGCATATTCCGATTCATCCAGATCATTATCAGTTCCTGAGATTCTCTTTTCTGGACAAGCATTACCAGTTTGTGGCTCTGCCGTTTGGCCTTGCTACAGCTCCAAGAATTTTTACAAAGGTTCTCGGTGCCCTTCTGTCTGTAATCAGAGAACAGGGTATTGTGGTATTTCCTTATTTGGACGATATCTTGGTACTTGCTCAGTCTTTACATTTAGCAGAATCTCATACGAATCGACTTGTGTTGTTTCTTCAAGATCATGGTTGGAGGATCAATTCACCAAAACGTTCATTGATTCCTCAGACAAGGGTAACCTTTCTGGGTTTCCAGATAGATTCAGTATCCATGACTCTGTCTTTAACAGACAAGAGACGTCTAAAATTGATTTCGGCTTGTCGAAACCTTCAGTCACAATCATTCCCTTCGGTAGCCTTATGCATGGAAATTCTAGGTCTTATGACTGCTGCATCGGACGCGATCCCCTTTGCTATTTTTCACATGCGACCTCTTCAGCTCTGTATGCTGAATCAATGGTGCAAGGATTACACAAAGATGTCTCAATTAATATCTTTAAAACCGATTTACGACACTCTCTAACGTGGTGGACAGATCACCATCGTTTGATTCTGGGGGCTTCTTTTGTGCTTCCGACCTGGACTGTAATTTCAACAGATGCAAGTCTCACAGGTTGGGGAGCTGTGTGGGGATCTCTGACAGCACAAGGAGTTTGGGAATCTCAGGAGGTGAGATTACCGATCAATATTTTGGAACTCCGTGCAATTTTCAGAGCTCTTCAGTTTTGGCCTCTTCTGAAGAGAGAATCGTTCATTTGTTTTCAGACAGACAATGTCACTACTGTGGCATACATCAATCATCAAGGAGGGACTCACAGTCCTCTGGCTATGAAAGAAGTATCTCGAATTCTGGTTTGGGCGGAATCCAGCTCCTGTCTAATATCTGCGGTTCATATCCCAGGTATAGACAATTGGGAAGCGGATTATCTCAGTCGCCAAACGTTGCATCCGGGCGAATGGTCTCTTCACCCAGAGGTATTTCTTCAGATTGTTCAAATGTGGGAGCTTCCAGAAATAGATCTGATGGCGTCTCATCTAAACAAGAAACTTCCCAGGTATCTGTCCAGATCCCGGGATCCTCAGGCGGAAGCAGTGGATGCATTATCACTTCCTTGGAAGTATCATCCTGCTTATATCTTTCCGCCTCTAGTTCTTCTTCCAAGAGTAATCTCCAAGATTCTGAAGGAATGCTCGTTTGTTCTGCTGGTAGCTCCGGCATGGCCTCACAGGTTTTGGTATGCGGATCTTGTCCGGATGGCTTCTTGCCATCCGTGGACTCTTCCGCTACGACCAGACCTTCTGTCGCAAGGTCCTTTTTTCCATCAGGATCTCAAATCCTTAAATTTAAAGGTATGGAGATTGAACGCTTGATTCTTGGTCAAAGAGGTTTCTCTGACTCTGTGATTAATACTATGTTACAGGCTCGTAAATCTGTATCCAGAGAGATATATTATAGAGTCTGGAAGACTTATATTTCTTGGTGTCTTTCTCATCATTTTTCTTGGCATTCTTTTAGAATTCCGAGAATTTTACAGTTTCTTCAGGATGGTTTAGATAAAGGTTTATCCGCAAGCTCTTTGAAAGGACAAATCTCTGCTCTTTCTGTTCTTTTTCACAGAAAGATTGCTAATCTTCCTGATATTCATTGTTTTGTACAAGCTTTGGTTCGTATAAAACCTGTCATTAAGTCAATTTCTCCTCCTTGGAGTTTGAATTTGGTTCTGGGGGCTCTTCAAGCTCCTCCGTTTGAACCTATGCATTCATTGGACATTAAATTACTTTCTTGGAAAGTTTTGTTCCTTTTGGCAATCTCTTCTGCCAGAAGAGTTTCTGAATTATCTGCTCTTTCTTGTGAGTCTCCTTTTCTGATTTTTCATCAGGATAAGGCAGTGTTGCAAACTTCTTTTGAATTTTTACCTAAAGTTGTGAATTCTAACAACATTAGTAGAGAAATTGTGGTTCCTTCATTATGTCCTAATCCTAAGAATTCTAAGGAGAAATCATTGCATTCTTTGGATGTTGTTAGAGCTTTGAAATATTATGTTGAAGCTACTAAGTCTTTCCGAAAGACTTCTAGTTTATTTGTTATCTTTTCCGGTTCTAGAAAAGGCCAGAAAGCTTCTGCCATTTCTTTGGCATCTTGGTTGAAATCCTTTAATTCATCTTGCCTATGTTGAGTCGGGTAAAACTCCGCCTCAAAGGATTACAGCTCATTCTACTAGGTCAGTTTCTACTTCCTGGGCGTTTAGGAATGAAGCTTCGATTGATCAGATTTGCAAAGCAGCAACTTGGTCCTCTTTGCATACTTTTACTAAATTCTACCATTTTGATGTATTTTCTTCTTCTGAAGCAGTTTTTGGTAGAAAAGTACTTCAGGCAGCGGTTTCAGTTTGAATCTTCTGCTTATGTTTTTCATTAAACTTTATTTTGGGTGTGGATTATTTTCAGCAGGAATTGGATGTCTTTATTTTATCCCTCCCTCTCTAGTGACTCTTGCGTGGAAAGATCCACATCTTGGGTAATCATTATCCCATACGTCACTAGCTCATGGACTCTTGCTAATTACATGAAAGAAAACATAATTTATGTAAGAACTTACCTGATAAATTCATTTCTTTCATATTAGCAAGAGTCCATGAGGCCCGCCCTTTTTTTGGGGTGGTTATGATTTTTGTATAAAGCACAATTATTCCAATTCCTTATTTTATATGCTTTCGCACTTTTTTTATCACCCCACTTCTTGGCTATTCGTTAAACTGAATTGTGGGTGTGGTGAGGGCATTTTGAGGTTTGGGAAACTTTGCCCCTCCTGGTAGGAATGTATATCCCATACGTCACTAGCTCATGGACTCTTGCTAATATGAAAGAAATGAATTTATCAGGTAAGTTCTTACATAAATTATGTTTTTTTCTTTCCCGTGTCCCAGTAAACCCAGTGAAAGCTCAAGCATTTCTGAAATGTGTTTCAGATCTAGAGTTGGCTGGAGTAATTATGCCAGTTCCAGTTTTGGAACAGGGGCTGGGGTTTTATTCGAATCTCTTCATTGTACCAAAGAAGGAGAATTCCTTCAGACCAGTTCTGGATCTAAAAATATTGAATCGTTATGTAAGGATACCAACATTCAAAATGGTAACTGTAAGGACTATCTTGCCTTTTGTTCAGCAAGGGCATTATATGTCTACAATAGATTTACAGGATGCATATCTGCATATTCCGATTCATCCAGCTCACTATCAGTTCCTGAGATTCTCTTTCCTGGACAAGCATTACCAGTTTGTGGCTCTGCCGTTTGGCCTAGCTACAGCTCCAAGAATTTTTACAAAGGTTCTCGGTGCCCTTCTGTCTGTAATCAGAGAATAGGGTATTGTGGTATTTCCTTATTTGGACGATATCTTGGTACTTGCTCAGTCTTCACATTTAGCAGAATCTCATACAAATCGACTTGTGTTGTTTCTTCAAGATCATGGTTGGAGGATCAATTCACTAAAAAGTTCATTGATTCCTCAGACAAGGGTAACCTTTTTGGGTTTCCAGATAGATTCAGTGTCCATGACTCTGTCTTTGACAGACAAGAGACGTCTAAAATTGATTTCAGCTTGTCGAAACCTTCAGTCTCAATCATTCCCTTCGGTAGCCTTATGCATGGAAATTCTAGGTCTTATGACTGCTGCATCGGACACGATCCCCTTTGCTCGTTTTCACATGCGACCTCTTCAGCTCTGTATGCTGAACCAATGGTGCAGGGATTACACAAAGATATCTCAATTAATATCTTTAAAACCGATTGTACGACATTCTCTTTTGTTATTCCGACCTGGACTATAATCTCAACAGATGCAAGTCTTACAGGTTGGGGAGCTGTATGGGGGTCTCTGACGGCACAAGGGGTTTGGGAATCTCAGGAGGTGAGATTACCGATCAATATTTTGGAACTCCGTGCAATTTTCAGAGCTCTTCAGTCTTGGCCTCTTCTGAAGAGAGAATCGTTCATTTGTTTTCAGACAATGTCACAACTGTGGCATACATCAATCATCAAAGAGGGACTCACATTCCTCTGGCTATGAAAGAAGTATCTCGAATTCTGGTTTGGGGCGAATGGTCTCTTCACCCAGAGGTATTTCTTCAGATTGTTCAAATGTGGGAACTCCCAGAAATAGATCTGATGGCTTCTCATCTAAACAAGAAACTTCCCAGGTATCTGTCCAGATCCCGGGATCCTCAGGCGGAGGCAGTGGATGCATTATCACTTCCTTGGAAGTATCATCCTGCCTATATCTTTCTTTCATGTAATTAGCAAGAGTCCATGAGCTAGTGACGTATGGGATATACATTCCTACCAGGAGGGGCAAAGTTTCCCAAACCTTAAAATGCC
Source organism: Bombina bombina (assembly GCF_027579735.1). Lineage (NCBI taxonomy): Eukaryota > Metazoa > Chordata > Amphibia > Anura > Bombinatoridae > Bombina > Bombina bombina. Next base: position 1,070,314,592 of record NC_069501.1, on the reverse strand, counting down.
TATAAATACAGCCCTCACCACACCCACAATTCAGTTTTACAAACTTTGCCTCCGATGGAGGTGGTGAAGTAAGTTTGTGCTAGATTCTACGTTGATATGCGCTCCGCAGCAAGTTGGAGCCCGGTTTTCCTCTCAGCGTGCAGTGAATGTCAGAGGGATGTGAGGAGAGTATTGCCTATTTGAATGCAGTGATCTCCTTCTACGGGGTCTATTTCATAGGTTCTCTGTTATCGGTCGTAGAGATTCATCTCTTACCTCCCTTTTCAGATCGACGATATACTCTTATATATACCATTACCTCTGCTGATTTTCGTTTCAGTACTGGTTTGGCTTTCTACAAACATGTAGATGAGTGTCCTGGGGTAAGTAAATCTTATTTTCTGTGACACTCTAAGCTATGGTTGGGCACTTTGTTTATAAAGTTCTAAATATATGTATTCAAACATTTATTTGCCTTGACTCAGAATGTTCAACTTTCCTTATTTTTCAGACAGTCAGTTTCATATTTGGTATAATGCATTTGAATTAATCATTTTTTCTTACCTTCAAAAATTTGACTCTTTTTTTTTTTTTTTCCTGTGGGCTGTTAGGCTCGCGGGGGCTGAAAATGCTTCATTTTATTGCGTCATTCTTGGCGCGGACTTTTTTGGCGCAAAAATTCTTTTCCGTTTCCGGCGTCATACGTGTCGCCGGAAGTTGCGTCATTTTTTGACGTTATTTTGCGCCAAAAATGACGGCGTTCCGGATGTGGCGTCATTTTTGGCGCCAAAAGCATTTAGGCGCCAAATAATGTGGGCGTCTTATTTGGCGCTAAAAAATAAGGGCGTCGCTTTTGTCTCCACATTATTTAAGTCTTATTATTTCATTGCTTCTGGTTGCTAGAAGCTTGTTCTTTGGCATTTTTTCCCATTCCTGAAACTGTCATTTAAGGAATTTGATCAATTTTGCTTTATATGTTGTTTTTTCTCTTACATATTGCAAGATGTCTCACGTTGCATCTGAGTCAGAAGATACTACAGGAAAATCGCTGTCTAGTGCTGGAGCTACCAAGCTAAGTGTATCTGCTATAATTTTTGGTATCTGTTTCTCCAGCTGTTGTTTGTATTGCATGTCATGACAAACTTATTAATGCAGATAAAATTTCCTTTAGTACTGTTACATTACCTGTTGCTGTTCCGTCAACATCTAATTTTCAGAGTGTTCCTGATAAACATAAGAGATTTTATTTTTTAAATCCATTAAGAAGGCTATGTCTGTTATTTCTCCTTCTAGTTTACATAAAAGTCTTTTAAAACTTCTCTTTTTTCAGATGAATTTTTAAATGAACATCATCATTCTGATACTGATAATGGTTCTTCTGGTTCAGAGGTTTCTGTCTCAGAGGTTGATGCTGATAAATCTTTGTATTTGTTCAAGATGGAATTTATTCGTTCTTTATTTAAAGAAGTATTAATTGCATTAGAAATAGAGGATTCTGGTCCTCTTGATACTAAATCTAAACGTTTAAATAGGGTTTTTAAATCTCCTGTAGTTATTCCAGAAGTGTTTAATCTCCCTGATGCTATTTCTGAAGTAATTTCCAGGGAATGGAATAATTTGGGTAATTCTTTTACTCCTTCTAAACGTTTAAGCAATTATATCCTGTGCCATCTGACAGATTAGAGTTTTTTTGGGACAAAATCCCTAAGGTTATGGGGCTGTCTCTACTCCTGCTAAATGTGCTACTATTCCTACGGCAGATAGTAATTCATTTAAGGATCCTTTAGATAGGAAAATTGAATCCTTTCTAAGAAAAGCTTACTTATGTTCAGGTAATCTTCTTAGACCTGCTATATTTTTAGCGGATGTTGCTGCAGCTTCAACTTTTTGGTTAGAAGCTTTAGCGCAACAAGTAACAGATCATAATTTTATAGCATTATTATTATTCTATAACATGCTAATAATTTTATTGGTGATACCATCTTTTGATATCATTAGAGTTGATGTCAGGTATATGTCTCTAGCTATTTTAGCTAGAAAAGCTTTATGGATTAAACTTGGAATGCTGATATGTCTTCTAAGTCAACTTTGCTTTCCCTTTCTTTCCAGGGTAATAAATTATTATTTCAACTGTTTCTGGAAGGAAGGGAACTTTTTTACCAAAGGATAAAAAATCTAAGGTAAATTTAGGTCTAATAATCATTTCGTTCGTTTCCTCACAATAAGGAACAAAAGCCTGAGCCTTCATTCTCAGGAGCGGTATCAGTTTGGAAACTATTTCCAGTTTGGAATATATCCAAGCCTTTTAGAAAACCTATAGCCAGCTCCTAAGTACCCATGAAGGTGCGGACCTTATTCCAGCTCAGCTGGTATGGGGCAGATTACGTTTTCTTCAAAGAAATTTTGATCAATTCCGTTCTCAATTTCTGGTTTCAGAACATTGTTTCAGAAAGGTACAGAATTGGCTTCAGTTAAGGCCTCCTGCTAAGAGATTTTTTTCTTTCCCGTGTCCCAGTTAACACAGCAAAGGCTCAGCATTTCTGAAATGTGTTTCATATCTAGAGTTGGCTGGAGTAATTATGCCAGTTCCAGTTCTGGAACAGGGGCTGGGGTTTTATTTTATCTCTTCATTGTACCAAAGAAGGTCAATTCCTTCAGACCAGTTCCGGATCTATCAATATTGAATCGTTATGTAAGGATACCAACATTCAAGATGGTTACTGTAGGACTGTCCTGCCTTTTGTTTAGCAAGGGCATTATATGTCTACAATAGATTTACAGGATGTGTATCTACATATTCCGATTCATCCAGATCACTTTTAGTGTCTGAGATTCTCTTTTTAGACAAGCATTACCAGTTTTGTGGCTCTACCGTTTGGCCTAGCCTCAGTTCCAAGAATTTTTTTCAAAGGTTCTCGGTGCCCTTCTTTCTGTAATCAGAGAACAGGGTTTTTTGGTATTTCCTTATTGGACGATATCTGGGTACTTGCTCAGTCTTCTCATTTTCGAAGAATCTCATACGAATCGACTTGTGTTGTTTCTTCAAGTTCATGGTTGGAGGATCAATTTACCAATCAGTTCATTGATTCCTCAGACAAGGGTAACCTTTTTAGGTTTCTAGAATAGATTCAGTGTCTATGACTCTGTCCTTGTCAGACAAGAGAAGTTTAACATTGATATCAGCTTGTCAAAACCTTCAGTCACAATCATTCCCTTTGGTAGCCTTATGCATGGAAATTTTAGGTCTTAGGACTGCCGCATCAGATGCGATCTCCTTTGCTCGTTTTCACATGCGACCTCTTCAGCTCTGTATGCTGAACCAATGGTGCAGGGATTACTCAAAGATATCTCAATTAATATCTTTAAACCGATTATACGACACTCTCTGACATGGTGGGCAGATCACCATCGTTTAGTTCAGGGGGCTTCTTTGTTCTTCCGACCTGGACTATAATCTCAACAGATGCAAGTCTTACAGGTTGGGGAGCTGTGTGGGGGTATCTGACGGCACAAGGGGTTTGGGAATCTCAGGAGGTGAGATTTCCGATCAATATTTTGGAACTCCGTGCAATTTCAGAGCTCTTCAGTCTTGGCCTCTTCTGAAGAGAGAGTTGTTCATTTGTTTTCAGATAGACAATGTCACAACTGTGGCATACATCAATCATCAAGGAGGGACTCACAGTCCTCTGGCTATGAAAGAAGTATCTCGAATTTTGGTTTGGGCGGAATCCAGCTCCTGTCTAATCTCTGCGGTTCATATCCCAGGTATGGACAATTGGAAAGCGGATTATCTCAGTCGCCAAACGTTGCACCTGGGCGAATGGTCTTCACCCAGAGGTTTATCCTCAGATTGTTCAAATGTGGGATCTCCCAGAAATAGATCTGATGGCTTCTCATCTAAACAAGAAACTTCCCTGGTATCTGTCCGGATCCAGGGATCCTCGGGCGGAGGCAGTGGATGCATTATCTCTTCCTTACAAGTGTCATCCTGCCTATATCTTTCCGCCTCTAGTTCTTCTTCCAAGGGTATTCTCTAATATTCTAAAGGAATGCTCGTTTGTCCTGCTGGTAGCTCCAGCATGGCCTCACAGGTTTTGGTATGCGGATCTTGTCCGGATGGCCTCTTGCCAGCTGTGGACTCTTCCGTTAAGACCAGTCTTTCTGTCTCAAGGTTCTTTTTTCCATCAGGATCTCAAAACCTTAATTTTAAGGTGTGGAGTTTGAACGCTTGATTCTTGGTCAAAGAGGTTTCTCTGACTCTGTGATTGATACTATGTGACAGGCTCGTAAATCTGTATCTAGAGAGATATATTATAGAGTCTGGAAGACTTATATTTCTTCAGGATGGTTTAGATAAAGGTTTGTCCGCAAGTTTCTTGAAAGACAAATCTCTGCTCTTTCTGTTCTTTTTCACAGAAGGATTGCTAATCTTCCTGATATTCATTGTTTTGTACAAGCTTTGGTTCGTATAAAACCTGTCATTAAGTCAATTTCTCCTCCTTGGAGTTTGAATTTGGTTCTGGGGGCTCTTCAAGCTTCTCCTTTTGAACCCATGCATTCTTTGGTCGTTATATTACTTTCTTGGAAAGTTTTGTTTCTTTTGGCCATCTCTTCTGCCAGAAGAGTCTCTGAATTATCTACTCTTTTTTGTGAGTCTCCTTTTCTGATTTTGCATCAGGATAAGGCGGTGCTGCGAACTACTTTTGAATTTTTTACCTAAGGTTGTGAATTCTAACAACATTAGTAGAGAAATTGTGGTTCCTTCATTATGTCCTAATCCTATGAATTCTAAGGAGAAATCATTGCATTCTTTGGATGCTGTTAGAGCTTTGTAATATTATGTTGAAGCTATTAAGTCTTTCCGAAAGACTTCTAGTCTATTTGTCATCTTTTCCGGTTCTAGAAAAGACCAGAAAGCTTCTGCCATTTCTTTGGCATCTTGGTTGAAATCTTTATTTCATCATGCCTATGTTGAGTCGGGTAACACTCCGCCTCAAAGGATTACAGCTCATTCTACTAGGTTAGTTTCTACTTCCTGGGCGTTTAAGAATGAAGCTTCGGTTGATCAGATTTGCAAAACAGCAACTTGGTCCTCTTTGCATACTTTTACTAAATTCTACCATTTTGATGTGTTTTCTTCTTCTGAAGCAGTTTTTGGTAGAAACGTACTTCAGGCAGTGGTTTCAGTTTGAATCTTCTGCTTATGTTTTTTCATTAAAATTTTATTCTGGGTGTGGATTATTTTCAGCAGGAATTGGCTGTCTTTATTTTTTCCCTCCCTCTCTAGTGACTCTTGTGTGGAAAGATCCACATCTTGGGTAATCATTATCCCATACGTCACTAGCTCATGGACTCTTGCTAATTACATGAAAGAAAACATAATTTATGTAAGAACTTACCTGATAAATTCATTTCTTTCATATTAGCAAGAGTCCATGAGGCCCGCCCTTTTTTGTGGTGGTTTTGATTTTTTTGTATAAAGCACAATTATTCCAATTCCTTATTTTATATGCTTTCGCACTTTTTTCTTATCACCCCACTTCTTGGCTATTCGTTAAACTGAATTGTGGGTGTGGTGAGGGGTGTATTTATAGGCATTTTAAGGTTTGGGAAACTTTGCCCCTCCTGGTAGGAATGTATATCCCATACGTCACTAGCTCATGGACTCTTGCTAATATGAAAGAAATGAATTTATCAGGTAAGTTCTTACATAAATTATGTTTTCCGCCTCTAGTTCTTCTTCCAAGAGTAATCTCCAAGATTCTGAAGGAATGCTCGTTTGTTCTGCTGGTAGCTCCAGCATGGCCTCACAGGTTTTGGTATGCGGATCTTGTCCGGATGGCCTCTTGCCAGCCGTGGACTCTTCCGTTAAGACCAGACCTTCTGTCGCAAGGTCCTTTCTTCCATCAGGATCTCAAATCCTTAAATTTAAAGGTATGGAGATTGAACGCTTGATTCTTGGTCAAAGAGGTTTCTCTGACTCTGTGATTAATACTATGTTACAGGCTCGTAAATCTGTATCTAGAGAGATATATTATAGAGTCTGGAAGACTTATATTTCTTGGTGTCTTTCTCATCATTTTTCCTGCCATTCTTTTAGAATTCCGAGAATTTTACAGTTTCTTCAGGATGGTTTAGATAAAGGTTTGTCCGCAAGTTCCTTGAAAGGACAAATCTCTGCTCTTTCTGTTCTTTTTCACAGAAAGATTGCTAATCTTCCTGATATTCATTGTTTTGTACAAGCTTTGGTTCGTATAAAACCTGTCATTAAGTCTATTTCTCCTCCTTGGAGTTTGAATTTGGTTCTGGGGGCTCTTCAAGCTCCTCCTTTTGAACCCATGCATTCATTGGACATTAAATTACTTTCTTGGAAAGTTTTGTTCCTTTTGGCCATCTCTTCTGCCAGAAGAGTCTCTGAATTATCTGCTCTTTCTTGTGAGTCTCCTTTTCTGATTTTTCATCAGGATAAGGCGGTGTTGCGAACTTCTTTTGAATTTTTACCTAAGGTTGTGAATTCCAACAACATTAGTAGAGAAATTGTGGTTCCTTCATTATGTCCTAATCCTAAGAATTCTAAGGAGAAATCGTTGCATTCTTTGGATGTTGTTAGAGCTTTGAAATATTATGTTGAAGCTACTAAGTCTTTTCGAAAGACTTCTAGTCTATTTGTCATCTTTTCCGGTTCTAGAAAAGGTCAGAAAGCTTCTGCCATTTCTTTGGCATCTTGGTTGAAATCCTTAATTCACCATGCTTATGTCGAGTCGGGTAAAACTCTGCCTCAAAGGATTACAGCTCATTCTACTAGGTCAGTTTCTACTTCCTGGGCGTTTAGGAATGAGGCTTCGGTTGATCAGATTTGCAAAGCAGCAACTTGGTCCTCTTTGCATACTTTTACTAAATTCTACCATTTTTATGTGTTTTCTTCTTCTGAAGCAGTTTTTGGTAGAAAAGTACTTCAGGCAGCGGTTTCAGTTTGAATCTTCTGCTTATGTTTTCATTAAACTTTATTTTGGGTGTGGATTATTTTCAGCAGGAATTGGCTGTCTTTATTTTATCCCTCCCTCTCTAGTGACTCTTGCGTGGAAAGATCCACATCTTGGGTAGTCATTATCCCATACGTCACTAGCTCATGGACTCTTGCTAATTACATGAAAGAAAACATAATTTATGTAAGAACTTACCTGATAAATTCATTTATTTCATATTAGCAAGAGTCCATGAGGCCCACCCTTTTTGTGGTGGTTATGATTTTTTTGTTTAAAGCACAACTATTCCAATTCCTTATTTTATATGCTTTCGCACTTTTTTTATCACCCCACTTCTTGGCTATTTGTTAAACTGATTTGTGGGTGTGGTGAGGGGTGTATTTATAGGCATTTTGAGGTTTGGGAAACTTTGCCCCTCCTGGTAGGAATGTATATCCCATACTAGCTCATGGACTCTTGCTAGTTCCTGATACTAGGGAATGGAATAGGCCGGGAATTTCTTTTATTCCTTCTTTAAGGTTTTTAATTGTATCCTTTGCCGGCAGTTGGTTTTAAGTTTTGTGGAAGATCCCCCAAGTTAATGGGACTATCTCTACTCTTGCTAACATACTACTATTCCTATAGCAGATAGTACTTATTTTTTTCCTTGAGAACTTGTATCTTATTTAAGGAAAATTATTTATTTTCAGGTACTTTTCTTAGACCTGTAATTTATTTGGCTGATGTTGCAACTGCTTCAGCTTTCTGGTTGGATACTTTAGTGCAACAAGTATCAGATTATGATTTGTTTAGCATTGTTAAGTTGATCAACATGCTAATAATTTCATTTGTGTCGTCATTTTTTTTTTATATTTTCGCAATTGAGGTTTAATCTATGTCTTTAGCTATTTTAGCTAGAAGAACTTTATGATTTCAATCTTGGAATGCTAAATTGATTTCTAAATTCCATATTTCTTTTTTTCCAAGGTAATCAATTATTTGGTTCACAATTGGATTCAATTCCTCAACTGTTACTCTGGGCTGCAAGATTCAGTTCTAAAGCTAAATATTAAGCTTTTTTTCTTACTAAGGAACGGAATTCTAATTCTTCCCCAAGTAACATATTTACAATTGGAAGTTTTCTTCATTCAATTTAAGCCATTTTTAAAATCAAAGTCAGCTCCCCAAATTTGCATTTAGGTGCAGTTCTTATTCCAGCTTAGTTGGTAAGGGGCAGGTTAAGACTTTCTTAATAAATTTGTTTGGTTCAATTCGGTCCAAAATTCTTAGATTTGGATACAGAATAGGATTCAGAATAAAACCGTCTGTGAGAAGTATTTTTTCTCTCTCTAACATATTCCAGCTATTCCAGTAAGGCTCACACTTTCCTGAAGTGTGTTTCAGTCCTATATGTATTGGGTACTTGTGAAGCGCGGCTGGTTACCCGTTGGGGCTCAAGGCGCTGCTCAGACCTGGAGTTTTCTGGAGTATTTATACCAGTTCCTTTTTAGGAACAGGATTTGGGGGTTTTATTCAAAACTATTCATTATTTCAAAATCAGAAAATCTTTTTGAATTGTCATATAAGTATACCATCTTTTAGAATGGAGTTTATATGGTCTATTCTGCCTTTTTGGTCAGTAATGGCATTTTTTGTTCACAATAGATACAATAGATGCATATCTTCATTTTCTGTTTTCATTCAGATTATTTTCATTTTCTCAGATTCTCTTTTTTTGACAAGCATTACCAATTTGTTGCTTTTCCTTCTGGTCTAGCGACAGCTCTAAGAATCTTTTCAAGGTTCTCAGTGTTTCCTTATTTGGACGGTTTCGTGGTACTGGCTCAGTCTTTTTCGTTCTGCGGAATCTCATACGATTCAACTTTTGTTGTTTCTTCAAGACATGGTTAGAGGATTTTTATAAAAGCTCTTTGATTTCTCAGACAAGGGTCACCTTTTTTAGGTTTCCAGATAGATTGTGTCTGTCTTTGTCTCTAGCAGACAAGTGACAATTTTTTTGGGTTCCGTTTGTCGGAACCTTCAGTCTCTATTATTTCCTTCAGTTGCTATATGCATGGAAGTTTTTGGTATTATGGCTGCAGGATTGGATTCGATTCCCTTTGCTCATTTTCATAAGAAACCTTTCCAGTTTTTTATACTGAATTCATGGTGCAGGGATTCTAGGATATCACTTTTTATATCTTTGAATCCCAAAGTTCAACTATCTTTGATTTGGTGGTTAGATCACCTTCATATAGTTCTACGGGTCTCTTCGGTTCATTCAACCTGGACCATGATCACTACAGATGCGAGTCTTTTAGGTTGGAAGGCTGTCTGGGGATCTCTGTCAGCACAAGGGGTTTGGAAATCTCAGGAGGCGAGATTACCAATCGATATTTTGGAACTCCGTACATTTTTCAGAGTTCTTCAGTTTTGGCTTCTTTTTGAAGAGACGTTTATTGTTTTTCAGACAGACAATGTCACAATTGTGGCGTATGTCAATCATCAGGGTGGGACTCTCAGTCCTTAGGCTGTGAAAGAAGTATCTCGGATACTTGCTTGGACTAAATCCAGCTCCTGTCTAATTTCTGCAGTCCATTTCCCAGGTATAGACAATTGGGAAACGGATTATCTGTCAATGAAGCTTTACATCCGGGAGAATGGTCTTTATCTAGATGTGTTTTTTTTTTTCAAATTGTTCAGATGTGTGGGCTTCCAGAAACAGATCTGATGGCATCTCATCTAAACAAGGAACTTCCCAGGGGCCTATTCAGGTCCGGGGATCCTCTGGCGGAAGCAGTGTATGCATTGACACTTTCTTGGAGTTATCAATCTGCCTATATTTTTTCGCCTCTGGTTCTTCTTTTTAGAGTGATTTTCAAAATCATCAGGGAGCAATCTTTTGTGTTGCTGGTGGTTCCAGCATGGCCGCACAGGTTTTGGTATATGGTTCTTGTTCGGATGTCCAGTTGCCAATCTTGGTCTCTTCCATTAAGGCCAGACCCTATATCTTAACATTAATTTTTTCCATCAGGAACTCAAATTATTAATTTGATGGTATGGAGTTTTAACGCTTAGTACTTAGTCATAGAAATTCTTTGACTCAGTGATTAATACTATGTTGCAGGCTCGTTAATCTGTCTCTAGTAAGATTTATTATTGAGTTTGAAAGATTTTCATCTCTTGATGCTCTTTTCATAAATTCTCTTGGCATTCTTTTAGAATTCCTAGGTTTTTATAGTTTTCTTCAGGATGCTTTTTCTGTGCTGTTTTCATAGAAAAATTTGCTAATCTTTCTGTTATTCATTGTTTTGTTCAGGCTTTGGTTCGTATCAAGTCTGTCATTTAAGCCAATTTCTCCTCCTTGGAGTCTTAATTTGGTTCTGAGGGCTTTACAGGCTCTTCCGTTTGAGTATATGCTTTCTTTGGACATTTAAATTACTTTCATGGAAAGTATTGTTTCTTTAGACATCTCTTCAGCTAAGACAGTCCTTTGAATTATCTGTTGTTTCTTGTGAGTCTCCTTTTTCTGATTTTTTATCAGGATAAGGTGGTTTTGCCGTCTTCTTTTCAATTTTTACCTAATGTTGTGAATTTTAACAACATTAGTAGAGGAATTATTGTCCCTTCCTTGTGTCCTAATACTAAGAATTCTTTGGAGAGATTCTTACATTCTTTGGATGTGGTAAGAGTTCTGAAATTATGTTGAAGCTATTCAGATTTCAGAAAGACTTCTAGTCTATTTGTTATCTTTTCTGGTTTTAGGAAAGGTCAGAAGGCTTCTGCCATTTCTTTGGCATCTTGGTTAATCTTTTTGATTCATCTTGCTTATTTGGAGTCGGGTTAATCTCCGCCTCAGAGGATTACGGCTCATTCTACTAGGTCAGTTTCTACTTCCTGGACTTTTAAGAATGAAGCTTCTGTTGATCAGATTTGCAAAGCAACGACTTGGTCTTCTTTGCATACTTTTACTAAATTCTACCATTTTGATGTTTTCTCTTCTTCAGAAGCAGTTTTTGGTAGAATAGTACTTCAGGCAGCTGTTTCAGTTTGATTCTTCTGCTTATAACTTCAGTTTTTTTCATTATAAAAATTGAAACTTTTGATTTGGGTAGTGGATTAATTTTTCAGCGGAATTGGCTGTCTTTATTTTAACACACCCTCTCTAGTGACTCTTGTGTGGAAGTTCCACATCTTGGGTATATGCTATCCCATACGTCACTAGCTCAAGGACTCTTGCTAATTACATGAAAGAAATCATAATTTATGTAAGAACTTACCTGATAAATTCATTTCTTTCATATTAGCAAGAGTCCATGAGGCCCACCCTTTTTTGTGGTGGTTATGATTTTTTTGTATAAAGCACAATTATTCCAATTCATTATTTTTGATGCTTTCGCTCCTTTCTTATCACCCCACTTCTTGGCTATTCGTTAAACTGAATTGTGGGTGTGGTGAGGGGTGTATTTATAGGCATTTTAAGGTTTGGGAAACTTTGCCCCTCCTGGTAGGAATGTATATCCCCATACGTCACTAGCTCATGGACTCTTGCTAATATGAAAGAAATTAATTTATCAGGTAAGTTCTTCCATAAATTATGTTTTTGTTATGTTGGATGCTTTTTCCCCCTTGGTTGTCAGTAACATGCATACAGCATCAGTGATTTACTCCCCAGGCTGTCAGAAACAGAGATCAAAGAGATATGTCATTAACATACACAGATCAGTGAATTTAATCCCCAACACTGCTAGAAAGATAATGTAACTGCTTTTGGATAGCAACAAAAACAGAGCTGTACTTATTGACTTTAACACACACAGATCCGGTGATTGCAATCTTGGTTTCCATGAACACACACAACACTGATGTAACCCCTTTATACAAACAGCACACACTAACAAAATAGTTTAACCTATTAGTTGACACTGAACACACACAAAGCAACTACTCAACCTCTTTATGTCAAATTTGTAAAAAAAAGTAAGGTGGCGGTACTTATTTGTACTTAAAGGTGTTCATCCTTTACACCACCCTGTGCTTAGGTGCCTGTGACAACTATTCCTTGAAAAAGATGTAAGTGGCTATCAGTAAGAGTTGGCACTTCATATGTACAATGATAGTATGCATGTGCACTGTCACCTCTATCTGGCTAGTTCACGAATGTCTTTATAAAGGAGTCATTTCATTATGGCTTTCCTATCACTGCAAGACCTCAGAGCCTCTGAGGTTACTGCCCTAGCACATTTAGGATTTTAACTCTCCCACGCTTGAAGATATAGCCCTCAGTAACCCTCCCAGATACACCACCACAGTCTTAGATTTTATAAATAATTAATTGTTCTTGAATTTATTAGACATGTAAAAACTTTTAATTCATCACTGAGTATGTATAAAAGGCCAAAGTACAGGAGTTTCTTTAATGTAGTTTTGAAAAGCAACATTGCTCCCCCATCTTTTCATGGCTTGTTTCTCAAGAATAGGGATTCCACTGACATAATTAAGCAGGAACCAGACAAAAAGTGGGGAGATGATGCTCACATACTGGAAACCACTCAGTATAGATGATGCAGAGATAAAAAGTCCACTCCACTGCAGGATCTCTCCAAGGTAGTTGGGATGACGACTGTATGCCCAGAGACCACTATGAATAAATTTACCCTAGAAAAAGTATTTAAAAAAAGTCACTATTGATTAGTATTCATTTGTAAAAAAAAAAAAACATTCCACAGCTCTGTAAAATAGTAAACAAAAATGTAAGAGATTTATGACCAATCCACAATTTTAAACTTATGGACCACAGACTATTTTATAAGAACATCTGCTTGAGCAGAGAACAGGTAAGCAGAGTGAAAAACAAGTAATGTATTCTTAAAGGGCAGTGAGTCTCATACTCTTAAAGGCATACATAATTTATATATATATATATATATATATATATATATATATATATATACATACACACACTATAAATACACACAGTATATACAGTACTGTGTAAAAGTCTTAGACCACCATTAGATTTGTTATTTTATCAAAGTTTTAATGACCATCCATATTAATTTTTCGGTCTCTTTATTAAGATACAAACAGAAAATACAGGAAATATGTACACAAAATATAACCCCTCCCCACAATTTGCAGAACAAAATGTCTTCTTCAGGCAAAAGTCAGTATTTAGTGTGACCTCCCTTGGCACTAAGAACTCTTTTGGGGAGGCTGTCCTGAAGTTTTCTAAAGTAATCTTCTGGTATATTATACCAGGCTTTTTTCAGCACCCAGAGTTCTTCTTTAGATTTAGGTTGTCTTTTATTTCTTTCTCTGTCCAGGTGATCCCATACTGCCTCTATAATATTCATGTCTAGACTCTGTGGAGGCCAGTCCATAACTGTCAGTGTTTTATGAGCTGTTTTTCTCTCCAAATATGATTTACTGCATTAGCAGTGTGCTTGGGATCATTATCATGCTGAAAAATAAAACCATTCCCAATCAGGAGCTTTCCAGAAGGATCCCTTCAATTCGGACAATATCGCCAACACCACTGGCAGAAATGTAGCACCAAATTAGGACAGACCCTCCACCATGTTCTTCTTCTCACATATTGTCGACAATTGGATCCAAAAATGTCAAACTTGGATTTGTCACTCCATAATATTCTTTTTCACTTATCTTCATTCCAATCTTTGTGAGCTTTAGCATATCTTAGTGTTTTCACCCTGTTCCCCTTTCGGGAAAAGTGGTTTCTTGGCTGCTACCCTTCCACAAAGCTTCTGTAGAAGGGTCAACTTGGCATCTCGATGAAGCTGCCAGGTTCTTGCTGGACTTCTTCCGGTCTTTCAAAGAAGAAACTCTGAGAAACTTCTCATCAGATTTTAAAAGTTTTGTTGGCCTTCCAGTCCTTTTTTTGTCTTTGACCTCTCCTGATTCTTAAAATTTCTGTAGAACAGCTTGAATACCACATCTTGATTATCCAGTTTGTTTGCCGATTTCCCTTTGAGAGTGGCCATGCTGATGCAAAAGTATGATTTAATATCTGTCAAATTCTGTGATCTTTGGCATTTTGAATGGAATGATGTGATTGAAAGTTGGTCTTATTAGCAAGCTTACAATGAATTAAACTCATACCACATGTGTATGTAACGCTCAAGCATGTTTTACAAACCTGGTGTAATAGAACTTTTCACAGCAGTCATTTGTACATGAAATAGTAGGACAAATACAGCTATTAGCAATTACATTAATTAGGGTTCCATTCCATTTAGTTTTTTGAGAGCCAGGTTCCTGCTATTGCTCAAATGTAAGGGGAGGTCACACTAAATACTTGCCACTTTAGCCTATAGAAGCAGTTTTTTCAGATTTTTGTCTGTTTTTATGATACTGCATACAAATATCCTATATTTTCTGCTTGTATTATAATAAAGAGACTGAGAAATAATTATATATGGTCATTTTATATACATTATATATATATATATATATATATATATATACACACACATACACACACACACACATACACACTATGGGCTAGATTACAAGTGAGGGGCAAACTGTTTTGCACAAGGGATATCGTCTTTTCGCAAGCCTTTTTAATTGCGCTGATATTACAAGTTGATCGCTAGGGCAATCTCCATTTATGCTTCAATCCTTACAGTGAAATCAGAGCTGTGGCTAACTGTTTTCTGAAACAAAAAAGTTGCACAAAACACTTAAAAAAAATATATTAAAAAGTTACTCATATTAACACTGTCTAATAAAAAAAAAAAATATTGCACCAAAAAGTTATTAGGACTTAGAGATGAGAGAGCCGCCAAAGGACTTCAATATAGAGATACATACAGATACATTGCGAAAGATGTATTTGTATATATATATATATATATATATATATATATATATATATATATATATATATATATATATATATAAATATAAATGTTTTTATAGGTGTATATATGTATTTCCATACAAATATACACATAAATAGGTACACATATAGATATATATATATATATATATTTTTTTTTTATATGTGTATATAGTTGTATGTAAATACATATATACACATATAAAAACATTATATGTGTGCATTAGAGCCCTTTGCCATTAAGTAGATGAAAACATGATAAAACATATTTATGCAATATTCATATTTAATAAAGGTTTTAACTATGTATTTACTGCAAATATTTCACATTTGCTAATGTGAATATGCTATGTTGTTTGCCCGATGAGTGCTTTTTTTTGTCCATTGACTTCTATGTGGAATGCGAAAATGCGATGGTGTTTGCACAATCTTGGGTGTTAGTTTTATTTTCTCTGTTGATTTCTATGGGGGAATACATGCACACGGACGCGCACGCAAAAACTTAAAAGGTACAAAAATCCCAAATGTTTTATTTCATGATTTAGATAAAGCATACAATTTTAAGCAACTTTCTAATTTACTCCTATTCTTTTTTCTCTTGCTCTCTTTATTTGAAAAAGCAAGAATGTAAGCATAGGAACCGGCCCATTTTTGGTTCAGCACCTGGGTAGCGCTTGCTGATTGGTGGCTACATTAAGTCACCAATTAGCAGGCGCTATCCATTCCTGCTTTTACAAATGAAGATACCAAGAAAACTAAGAAAAAATATAATAGGAGTAAATTAGAAAGTTGCTTAAAATGTCATGCTCTATCTGAATCATGAAAGAAAAAATTTGGGTTTTGTGTCCCTTTAAGTTAGGATTTTTGCGAAATTTGGGTTACCACTTGTATAAAAGAAGTTTTTGGGGGTTTTTTTTAACTTGTAATACGAACGCAACCCGACTAGCGACAAAAGCTTAATTCTAGCTGAGTTTTTGCGATTGCAAAAAAATATATATACCGTGCCACTTGTAATTTAGCACTATATATTTATGCATACTGCATATGTTGTGTGTAGAATTACTACTTGTCTATCACCTACACATGGGGTCACACAATAAACCCCACCCCAACGCTCTACCTTACGCAGCACCCTTGACCTCGTCAAATAAATATTTCACAACTGAGCAGTGATTGTATCCCTTTGATTGCCAATAACTAACAAATTATCTTGGCTCTTTGGCTGCCAGTAACTCATCCAAAGCAGTGATTTGACCCACTTGACCACTAACAGAACAAACAGAGCAATGCTTTTAAATCCCCTCGGTTGACAGTAAACTAAATACACAGCACAGATTTTACCCCAGTGGCTCAATGTAACACACATTGGCTGCCAATAACAAAAAGAGCAGTACATACACATTGTCACTTTTGGGACATATTTGTAATGCTTAGAGGACTAAAAAAGCCTTTCAAATTCAGCTGCCTATAAGAAGACTTAAAAACAAAGTAAGCATTTACAGGACACCCTGCAGAAATACTGGACTACCTAGCTGTATACTGGACACCTGGCAACCCTACTAATTGAGTATAAATAATTCCTTAGAAATGCATTATGACAGGTTACCAAGGAATGTGCCATATCACCTGAATCATACTTACTGCATTGTCAGGGTCACTTTTAAATATCAGCTTTTGATGGTCTGCTATTGCCTGAGTAAGGAAGCCAACTATCCACAAAGACCATCCAAAGTAGTCGCGTAATCCCAGTGGCTTGTCATGTTTTTCCAAATTCAGAATAAGTGATGGCAGTAGTGTCACAAATATCCAAATGCCTGAGAAAAGTCATTAGTATACATAAATTAAACCGTAGTTAGCCTACTAAACCTAATAGTAACTAAGCAACAGAACATAATCCCTTAATACACTGGAACCATTTTTTTGATCATAAGTGTGGTCTACTCTGCAAACTGATATACTCTCCCTATCATCTTACACTCTGTGTTCTAGTTTTCAAAAACTGTACTGCATAATGTATAGGCTCTGAAGCAGATACATATTTGTGGGATCACAAAAAGTGCAATTACGGACATCAAAGTGTTTACAGGTGCTGTAGATACAAATCAAGGTCTACAAGCATTCCAAAGCCTATGGATTATGGTTTAGGAATCAGAATCAAGTAGAACATCTTGTACTTGAACACAAATCTGCCTGCAGAACTGTAAAAGCACTGGTTTTTTTTTTATAAAACCACTTACCTTGCATAGTCCAGTAAATAAAAAAGGTTCCAGGGTTTTCTCGAACACCATTGAACCGTCTATCCTGCCCATCTCGAAGAATTCTCATGAACAGAAATGTTCCAAGCCTAAAATGAATCAATAAAAGCTCAAATGACATATCACTTCTCAAATGAGGGGGGCATTAAATACTGTATATGTATTCAAAGCAAATAACCTGAAAATAATATGCAGACACATTTTTAATTATATTAGTTGTTTATATATTGGGGGTGGGGGGGGAGAAATGTTTTAGTGTCCATAAAGCAATGGACACCTTCATGTTGTAACCTAAGGTTTTCTTCTTTGCGGAGGCTAATTTAAGGATAGGTTTAATAGGGTCACAAGGATGTAAGGAATATAGCAACCTAAATTCTTTACTTCCAACTTTTAAAAAAGAATTAGAAAGGCCGGAATTAAATTACTTGAAAATAGAAGAAAACAAATAAACTATTTTGCAAAGTTTTTACTAGATATAGTTAAAAATTGTATACTAAAATCAAAGTATGTAATATTCTAACATAAACTTACCTTAAACCCCATACTGTAATCAGACCAGTCTGTATTTTGGGACGCAAGTACCTTGCTCCTCCCCAATGTAAAGTTAGATGTGACAAAAGTATAAAGGTCCCACTGCCTAGGTAACATAGATATTGAAGAGGAGCATATCATTAGAAATCTGGGTGACAAAGGTTTTCTCAGCAGAAAAATATGAATTTCATTTTAATGTTTCTGAAATAAACAATGCATAATTGGATAGGGTTGCCATTTGTCCATTAATGATCTGGACAGTAAGTATTTCCACTAGCTGTCAGACACAATCTGCATGTATAAAAAATTGACAGTTTAAGGGCCAGGTTTTTTTTTTTAAGTCCCTTAAGCAACAGCTACATTTTTATAGGCTGCCTAGGCCAGACCTCCCAACTATCCTGATTTGAGAGGGACAGTCCCTAATTCTGACCTCTGTCCCATTGTGCCTGTAAGACAGTCATATGTCTTGCCACTTGTCCCAGTATGACCAGGGAAGCCCCAGAATTAAAGAGCCATTATAGTCCAAAAATGACATGCTCTAATTTTGTTACAGCATGTAATTTTAAGACTATTGACCCTATACTACTGTGTGTTTAACACCCGCAAAGGGGTTAAACACAAAATAGAGATTACACTCAGGAATAAGACACCGTTTTTTTTACGCGGTTTTGGTATCACATATACAGCACCGCATATAAATGTGGCGTGTATATTTCACCCTTCGCCCGCAAGTTTTTCTCCCATAAGCTAACATAGAACCGCGTCGCAAATCGGTATCACATATTCAGCGCAAGGACATTTTACTCCATTTTCACCTCGCAACACATAGGCATTAGCAGCAAGACTTGTGCTGAGTATGTGAGCACCGTAACCCCTAACACATGCACAATATCTATCTACCTCCTGAAAATAACTAACACCTAACGCATGTGCAATATCTATCTACCTGTCAACCGTTATCCCCCACCGCAATAACAAACTATATTAACCCCTAATCCGCCAACCCCCTCATCGCAAAACATCTAATTAACCTATTAACCCCTAATCCGCCATTAACCCACATCGCAACAAACCTAATAAATCTATGAACCCCTAATTCGCCAAACCTCCACAACGAAAATAACTAATTAAATTACTAAGCCCCCTAACCTAATGCCCCCTAAATTAACACCAATTATCTAAATTAAAAAATACTAAGTTACAAACAATTAAAATAAAAAAGCTAACATTACTTAAAAATAAAAAAACTAAGATTAAATTAATCTAAGATTACAAAAAATAAAAAATTCTAACATTACATAAAATAATAAACCAAATTATCAAAAAAAAAAATTAAATCTATTCCCTATGAAAAAAAAAAACTAAAATAAAAACACCCCCTAATCTAATGCTAAACTACCTATTATTAGTCATTTGTAGAGCGCCAACAGATTCCGCAGGGCTGTAAACATAGTTGAAATACAAGGAAACATTTATAGGGATCATACGGGTAGAGGGCCCTGCCAAGAGTTGCACTGTTGTAGCTCTTAAGATGGTGATCTACAAACAGCATGGCTCTTAGGCATACATGCTAAGGGGGTTTAAGGAGATAGCAATGGAGGAGAGGAAACGGTATGAAGAAAGGTTAGTGTAGGTTGTATGCATAGCAAGACACACGGAGGAGTAGGCACTACAAGTGGGTATAAAACATAACATTTATTGAAAAAGTTAAAACATAACCCCCAAACAGGAGTGAAGATAAAAATAAGACAGGTCTTACGCGTTTCGCACCCCCAAGTGGCGCTTCATCATAGACTAATTAGGAACAGTATCAGAGACCTATTTATACATAAGCTGTAAAAACAGGTTAACTCTTACTGTGCCAAAGGGAAAACACATGTGCAGTGAAAATTAAAAATGCAAAATTGTTGCAAACATAATAACAAACTATGTCAAGGACTCAGCAATAGCTAACCATTTTAATGGCATACACTTCACGGAGAAAGCCAATTTATTGGTTCAAGTCATAGACCTTGCTAAAGTTCCCACTAGAGGAGGCAATAGAGTTAAAATACTAAACAGAAAATAACTATTTTGGATTCTCAAATTAAAAATGAGAATGCCATTAGGAATGAATAGAGAATTTGACATTGATTATTTCATTGATGAATGATTGATAATAGTGTTTTTTATATAGAGAAATTCCATGAATTTTATTTGTGCTTTTTGTGATGCTATATAATTTCCATCTTTGCATTATATTCCATACATTTAAACAATTTAACATAAACCTTAATTGCATCTTTAACCAAATTTCAATATCTGTTTGCAAAAAAGTGATTTATGGTTTCATGTATAGAAAACAATGTTTTTTAGATATTAAAAACATGTTGTATATTGTGTATTTTAGGTTTGGACAACACACTTGTTATTATGTTTGCAACAATTTTGCATTTTTAATTTTCACTGCACATATGTTTTCCCTTTGGCACATTAAGAGTTAACCTGTTTACAGCTTATGTATAAATAGGTCTCTGACACTGTTCCTAACTAGTCTATGATGAAGCGCCACTAGGGTGTGAGAAACGCGTAAAACCTGTCTTATTTTTATCTTCACTCCTGTCTGGGGGTTATGTTTTAACTTTTTCAATAAATTTTATGTTTTATACCCACTAGTAGTGCCTGCTCCTCCGTGTGTCTTGCTCTGTATATTTGCGGCTTGATCCGCCACTGCTACGGCACTCTGGGCCCTTTAGGAAGCAGAGACTTTATATACATATACTTTTTTGCATGCCTGCACGGACCAGTAGTTTGACCGTGTTCCGGATACCCCTCTCGTAGGTTGTATGCATCCCTGAACAGTAGAGTCTTTAGGGAGGGAGTCTTTAGGGAGCGCTTGAAGTTGAGGGCTTTGTATGTCAGAATGACAATTGTGTGTTTAATCCTAGAAGCAAGAGGAAGCCAGTGAAAGGATTGGCAGAGAGGTGCAGCAGATGAAGAGCAACATGTAAGGAAGATAAGCATGGCAGAGGCATTCATTATGGATTGTAAAGGATCTAGGCGGCAGCTGGGGAGACCAGAGAGGACAGAGTTGCAGTAATGGAGGCGGGAAAGGATGAGAGAGTGGATTAAAATCTTAGTTATGTGGGGGCGGAGCCAACTGCAGAGCTGGTCGGACGTGTTCAGGTGCAGCTCCCGGGCCCAGGATCCTAATTTAGGGGTTCCTCCACATTCTGCAACTATCCTTATATATTCAAAACGGTTGTGGATTAACCCAAGAGCTGGTATCTTATCGATATAATCTTTAATGGACCCGGAAAGACTGTACCAGCCCGCCGCCGCTCTCTTGCACTAAGGAGCAGGGAGAGAGAGCCGCCATTTTGTGGACAATCTCTTTTATTTGCGGGCCTTCTGCTATCTATCTGGCTCTGAGAGAGCTGAAAACTTGTTTCTCCTCAAAGTTCCCTACTCAGCCTGCAATATGCAGACTCCGTCCTGCTTCTTGGAAGAACTGAGGCGCTTACTTGATACCCACCACGCTAGCTTGGCAGACAAGTTGTATGCAACCCCACACAGTAATGGCGGCTGTCGGATCCAGCACCCCGGTCTTTCCAAGCATGTCTCACTTGATGAGGATGGGGGTGGTGCTATGGGGCCCCGGCGCCTACCCCCTGCCTACAGTATATCGGAGGAAGAGCGGGAAGCTAACGCAAAGAAGGAGACTAATCAAGCCATTCAGCACTGGGGAAAAATGCAGGAGGGAGGACATTCTCTGGGTATAACCGCTGATGAATCTAACATCGAGGCGGCAGTAATGCAGCAGATCGTAAAAGCAAGTCAGCGGAGCCCTGCACAAGTATGGAGAGCAATAACCCGGCAGAATACCTACTTACGTTTTGCTCCCGATTCACCCTCTATCAGTGGGACACAGACTCCATTACAAGTTAGCGTAATACCCTGCGCAATTCACTCTCCGCTGAGACTTTGGGACCCTGGGGGTAAGCTACAGAGACTACTATACCACCCTGTCTAGCTTGTGAGTAACACACATGCTGAAGGTGCTCATCACTATCCGGTTTGCCGTGATTCGGGATGAATATTTAAAATGCTGATTGTTGACACAAAATGCCGTGATATCTCTAGGGTCATTCACACCACAAAACCTCAGAGTTGCAGACAATGTGAACCCTGCAATGCAAACAGACGTTTACAGTGGACATATTACAGAACCAAATGGTTTTAGAGCACCTCTGGGTATAACTGATGTTTAATCATGTCTTCATAAAATTGTCTGTTTCTACATGATATTATTTGGGTGGATACTCTGTGTGTTATGCTATTGCCAAATGAGCTGTGCTATACCAAATATGGCTATATTGCATTACCATAGCTATAACTATCCTATCCCTTTACATAATAGCTGACAGCAGCACACTGCTGATTAAATGTGTTTCTTCTCTTCCAAACAGACTTTGCACAAGAGGGACATATATATTCATGTATAAATCCAGAAGGGTTACAGTCCTGTACAATTTTATAATTTTCTAGCTTGCTGGGTTAAGGGTGTTTTAGACGAGCTCTTGTTTCTAAGGTGTTAGATGATAGTATTTACCATGCCTTGTTTATAAATGCATTGGTTTCATATGAAGGCTGTTGGTTGGGACCCAGCTGACCGCCTATAGAACAAATATATATATATATATATATATATATATATATATATATATATACACACATTTACACTCCCTTACACACCCTTTATAGTTAATTGACATTAAAGATTGAAATAAAATGTGTCATGCTGTCCCCTGACATTCTGACTGCCCCTAAGGCTTAGGTGTCTGCGGCCGAGACCCCTGGGCCTTCTCATCTGCACCCCTATAGATGACATAGACATCATATATGGAAAAAAGACTGAATAGTTAGATGGGAAATCCTAATATTTTCTATTAGATATGTTCACTAATCCTTACAGATAGCTCCAAACTTTTGCCTCTCATCAGAACCTATACATTGTTATATGTAGCCTTTCATCTATGCATTTCACATGCATACTTATGCAGGCTGGTCCTGCATTCTCTATATCCCACATCCTGATAGTGCCAAAGCTGAAAACGCTTCCTCAGTTCTATGCTTCTCACACCATATAACCTACTATATATATATATATATATATATATATATATATATATATACACACCCACCTCCTCCCCCCCCCAACCCATAATGTGTCTCCTAGTTAAGGAGAACTAAACACGTGGCTTTTCTTGCCTATGCCGCAACCTTCACCATGATTTTCACCATTACCTGCATGCTGAACATATTAAATCATTTTTCTCTCCCACCCTGAGTTGATATTTTAGTTAGGTCTAATAGTGGCCTATTAAGTTACAAGAAAAATATCTCAAGTTTATTTGATATGCAAGACATAAAGTGTTATAAAAATGAGGTTTATCATATGAGATACATAGGTCTCCTAGGTCAGAATGTTATAAATGCTAGAGGGTCCAAGAGGGCCCTATTGTACTATTTAGAAGATCCCTAGGTGACAGACACTCCAGTAATATAATGTTCACATGGTTTATATATTATTAGCTCTGTGTTTTTCTATAATTTAATTTCCACTGTCGGAACTTCTTGTAACACTGATATCTTATCTCATGTGACATAAGAATTTATTTATGCACTGTTGTATACCTTTAAATGAACCTCAAATTAAAAAAAAAAAAAAAAAAAAAATCTTAGTTGTGTCTTGTGTAAGGAAATGTCTAATTTTAAAGATGGTTTTAAGGTGGAAGCGGCAGTATTTAGCCAAGGACTGAATGTGAGGAGTGAAAGAAAGATCTGAGTCAAGTGTAACCCCAAGACATCGGGCCTGCGGGGTAGGGGTAATGATGAAGTTTGACAGTTATAGAGAGATTGGGGGTGGAGATTTTGGAAGAAGGGGGGAAATAAGGAGTTCAGTTTTGGAGAGATTTAGCTTGAGGTAGTAAGAGGACATCCAGGAAGAGATGTGAGAAAGACAGTCGGCATACAAATGATATTGGAACCAGTGGGACTTTATTAGGGAACCTAATGATAACGTGTAGATTGAGAAGAGAAGGGGGCCAAGGACATAGCCTTGCGGTACCCCAACAGAAAGTGGTGACGGTGCAGAGGAGGCCCCAGATAAGGCTACACTAAAGGTACGGTTTGACAGGTAGGAAGAGAACCATGAGAGGGTTGTGTCACAAATGACGGGATTAGAGGGTTTGGAGCAAAAGAGGGTGGTCAACAGTATCAAAGGCTGCGGACAGATCAAGGAGGATAAGCAGAAAGAAGTGGCCTTTTGATTTTGCTGTAAGTAGGTCGTTGGTAACCTTAATGATTGCTGTCTCTGTAGAGTGATGGGGACGAAATCCAGATTACAGTGGGTCGAGGAGGGAGTATAATGTATGGGATAAGCATGCATATACTAGCTTTTTGAGAAGCTTTGAGGCAAGAGGAAGTAGGGAAATAGGGCGGATGGGGAGTTTGGATCAAGAGAAGGTTTTTTTAGGATACGTGTGACCAGTGCATGTTTCAGAGATGAGGAAAATATGCCGGTGCTGAGGGAGAGGTTGAAAGTGTGTGTGAGTATAGGGGTAAGGGTAGAAGAGAGGGATGGGAGTAGCTGTGAGGGGATATGGTCAAGGGGACAGGTAGTGAGGTGAGAGCTCAGTATAAGTGCCGAAACTTCTTCCTCAGTAACAGGGGAGAAAGAGCTAAATTTATGGCTTTGTGGGTTGTGGTTGATTGCGAGCGTTTGACGGGGTGAGAGAATGGAAGTATGTTGAGAGCTGATTTTGTTTCTGATGGAGTCGATTTTGTTATTGAAGTGGCTGGCAAAGTCTTGAGCTGACAGAGAAGTTGTATTAGGAGGTGGGGGTAGACAGAGAAGAGTATTAAAAGTGGAGAACAGACGTTTTGGGTTTGAAGAAAGAGTAGAGATAAGAGTAGAGAAGTAATGTTGCTTATAGAGATTAAGGGCAGAATAGTAGGAGTTCAAAATGAACTTGTAATGAAGGAAATCAGCTGAACTCCGAGATTTTCTCCAGTGCCGCTCAGCAGTACGGGAACATCTGCGTAGGAACCGTGTCAGAGGAGTATGCCAGGGCTTAAAAGGGCCTTTTGTAGGGCATTGCCCTAAGTTAAACAGCTCTTTTTCCTTAAAAATACTAAGTCCCCCCTCTAACAGAAAAACCCCTCACCCACCAAACCCCCCAAAATAAAAAAAACTAACACTAAAATATCCTAGACTACCCATTGCCACTAAAGGGCATTCAGCTCTTTTACTGCCCTTAAAAGGGCATTCATCTCTTTTTCAAAGGCCCATTAAATCCCTAATCTAAAAGAAAACAAACCCCCAAAAAATAAAAAAAAAAGCTTAAGTCTAACCTCCAGATCGGTACTCACGGTTCCTGAAGTCCGGCGGTGAAGTCTTCTTCCAAGCGGCGATATATTCTATCTTCTTCCTGGAACAAGCCGGCGACGGCAGAACTGAAGACCGGCGACCATGAAGAGTGGAGATCCTCTTCGTACGATCACTGCCGCACACTGAAGATTGAATTCAAGGTACGCATTTAAATATGGGGTACCTTGAATTCCTATTGCCAATTTGAGTCTTCAAATTCAAATCAGAGCTACTGAAATCCTATTGGCTGGGTCAATAGGATTTCAGTAGCTCTCATCCTATAGGCTAATTTGAAGACTCAAATCAGCCAATAGGAATTCAAGGTACCCCATATTTAAACGCGTATCTTGAATTCAATCCTCAGTGTGCAGCGGTGATCGTACAAAGAGGATCTCTGCGGTCGCCGGTCTTCAGTTCTACCGCCAGTCTTCAGTTCTGCACTCTGTGCCGGCTTGTTCCTGGAAGAAGATAGAAGATATTGCCGCTAGGAAGAAGATCGCCAACGGACTTCAGTAACCTTGAGTACCTATCTGGAGGTTAGACAGGCTTTTTTTGAATTTTTTGGGGGAGTTTGATTTTTCTTAAATTAGGGATTTAATGGGCCTTTGAAAAAGAGCTGAATGGGTAGTTTAGGATTTTTTTGTGTTAGTTTTTTTTATTTTGGGGGGTTTTACTGTTAGAAGGGTTTTTTTTAAAGGTAAAAGAGCTGTTTAACTTAGGGCAATGCCCTACAAAAGGCCCTTTGGTGGTTTAGGGGTTAATAGTTTTATTAGGATTATTGCGTTGTTGGTTTGGTGGATTAGGGGTTAATAGATTTATAAGGTTTGTTGCGATGAGGGTTAATGGCGGATTAGGGGATAATAGTTTTAATAGGGACTTTGCGATGTGGGTGAATGGCGGATTAGGGGTTAATACATTTATTAGGTTTTTTTGCGATGTTGGGGTTGGCAAATTTAGGGGTTAATACATTTATTAGGTAGATCACAATGTGGGTGAATGGCGGATTAGGGGTTAATAGTTTAATTAGGCATATTGCATTGTGGGGGGTTGTTGGTTTAGGGGTTTATACTTTTATTATTAGTTCTGATGTGAGTTTGATGGTGGATATAGGGGTTTTACGTGTTGGGTTTATTTTTGGGAGGCAGGTTGGACTTTTACGGGAGATTTGACTTGCATTCAATAGGAGAAGCATATATCACTAACTAATAAGATGTAAAAAGGCCTTATAATTATTCATCCTTCACATTATTGTGCTTTACTTTGCCAAAGTCACTGGAGTCTATCTACATATTACATTTACATTATTTAAAGAGCCCTTACTTGGAATTGTTGATTGTATTATGAGAATATTTTCTGCGGCTTAGCTACTACTAGGTTTAGTAGGCTATGCTTTAATTTATGTAAACTTAAAGGGACAGTCAAGTCCAAAAAAAACTTTCATGTTTCAAATAGGGCATGTAATTTTAAACAGCTTTCCAATTTACTTTTATCACCAATTTTGCTTTGTTCTTTTGGTATTCTTAGTTGAAAGTTAGACCTAGGAAGGCTCATATGATAATTTCTAAGCCCTTGAAGGCCGCCTCTAATCACATGCTTTTGTATTTGCTTTTCACAGCAGGGGAGAGCTAGTTCAGGTAAACCCTATAGATAACATTGTGAGCACGCCCGTGGATTGTGGCAGACACTCCACTAATTGGCTAAAATGAAAGTCAATAGATAATAAATAAAATGTCATGTGATCAGGGGGCTGTCAGAAGATGCTTAGATGCAAGGTAATCACAGAGGTTAAAATTATATTAATATAACTGTGTTGTTTATGCAAAACTGGGGAATGGGTAATAAAAGGGATTATCTATCTTTTAAAACAACAACAATTCTGGTGTTGACTGTCCGTTTAATTACTTTTTCTTTCATGTAATTGGCAAGAGTCCATGAGCTAGTGACGTATGGGATATACATTCCTACCAGGAGGGGCAAAGTTTCCCAAACCTCAAAATGCCTATAAATACACCCCCCACCACACCCACAATTCAGTTTTACAAACTTTGCCTTCTATAGAGGTGGTGAAGTAAGTTTGTGCTAGATTTCTACATTGATATGCGCTTCTCAGCATGCTGAAGCCCGGTTTCCTCTCAGAGTACAGTGAATGACAGAGGGATGTGAAGGGAGTATTACCTATTGAATGCAATGGTCATCCTAACGGGGATTTATTTCATAGGTTCTCTGTTATCGGTCGTAGAGATTCTTCTACTACCTCCCTTTTCAGATCGACGATATACTCTTATATACCATTACCTCTACTGATTCTCGTTTCAGTACTGGTTTGGCTATCTGTAGATGAGTGTCTTTTGGTATGTTTTCTTTTATTTAAGACACTCTCAGCTATGGTTTGGCACTTTATATGTAAAGTTCTAAATATATGTTTTTATACTTATATTTGCCATGTTTCAGGTTAATCAGTATATTTCCTTTTTACAGACTGTCAGTTTCATTTTTGGGAAATGCATATGAATACATTTTTATTTATTTACCTGAAAATTTTTCAAATTGTCTTTCTTTCTAAATTGCTTAGGCTTGCGGGAGCTCAAAATTCTATAATTTATTGCGTCATTGTTGGCGCGAGACTTTTTTGCCGAGAATTAAATTTGTTGACGTTATGACGTCATTTCCGGCGTCTTAGTTGGCGCCGAGAGTTTTCACATAGTTGCGTCATCTACGACGCTCGTGTTTGTTGCAGACGTTTTTGGCGCCAAAAAATATTTTGTCAATTGTGGGCGTCATACTTGGCGCCAGATTTTTTGACATTATTTAAGTCATTTTTTCTTTTTGCTTCTGGTTTTCAGAAGCTTATTCTGTTTGAATTTTTCCCCATTCCTGAATCTGTCATATAAGGAAATTGATAATTTTGCTTTATATGTTGTTTTTTTCTATTTACATATTGCAAGATGTCCCAAACTGACCCTGTCTCAGAATCTACTTCTGGAATGCTGCTGCCTGATGTCGGTTCTACCAAAGCCAAGTGCATTTGTTGTAAACTTGTGGTAACTGTTCCTCCGGCTGTAGTTGTCATGATAAACTTTCAAAAGCAGACATTATTTCCATTAGTAGTAATCCATTACCTGTTGTTGTTCCTTCAACATCTAATGTTCAGGATTTTCCTGTTAATGTGAGAGAATTTGTTTATAATTCTATTCAGAAGGCCCTGTCTGTTATTTCACCTTCTAATAAACGTAAAAGGTCTTTTAAAACTTCTCATAAATTCGAAGAATTTTTAAATGACCGACAGCATTCTGATTTAACTATCTCTGATGAGGATCTATCTGGTTCAGAAGATTCTGCCTCAGATATTGACACTGACAAGACTTCATATTTATTTAAAATGGAGTATATTCGTTATTTATTAAAAGAGGTGTTGATTGCATTAGATATGGAGGAGACTAGTCCTCTTGATATTAAAACCAGTAAACGTTTAAATTCGTTTTTTAAACCTCATGTAGTTATTCCAGAGGTTTTTCCAGTTCCTGATGCTATTTCAGATGTAATTTCTAGGGAATGGAATAGTCTGGGTACTTCATTTACTCCTTCTCCAAGGTTTAAGAAACTGTACCCTTTGCTGACTGATAGATTGGAGCTTTGGGAAAACATCCCCAAAGTTGATGGGGCTATCTCTACTCTTGCTAAGCGTACTACTATTCCTACGGCAGATAGTACTTCTTTTAAAGATCCTTTAGATAGGAAGCTTGAGTCTTATCTAAGGAAGGCTTATTTATGTTCAGGTTATCTTCTTAGGCCTGCTATTTCTTTGGCTGATGTTGCTGCGGCTTCAACTTTTTGGTTGGAAACTTTAGCGCAAGTACCAGATCCTAATGTGTATAGCATTGTTAAGCTAATTCAACATGCTAATAATTTCATTTGTGATGCCATTTTTGATATCATTAGAATTGATGTCAGGTATATGTCTTTAGCTTTTGTAGCTAGAAGAGCTTTATGGCTTAAATCTTGGAATGCGGATATGACTTCTAAGTCAACGTTGCTATCTCTTTCTTTCCAAGGTAATAAATTATTTGGTTCTCAGTTGGATTCTATTATTTCAACTGTCAGTGGGGGAAGGTAGCCTTTTTGCCTCAGGATAAAAAATCTAAGGGTAAATTTAGGGCTGCTAACCGTTTTCGTTCCGTTCGTCAGAATAAGGAACAGAAACCTGACCCTTCCCCTAAAGGAACGGTTTCCAATTGGAAGCCTTCTCCAGTCTGGAATGAATCCAAGCCTTTTAGAAAATCAAAATCAGCCCCCAAGTCCGCATGAAGGTGCGGCCCTCATTCCAGCACAGCTGGTAGGGGGCAGACTAAGATTTTTCAAAGATGTTTGGATCAATTCAATCCAAAATCATTGGATCCAGAACATTGTTTCTCAAGGGTACAGAATAGGTTTCAAGGTAAGACCGCCTGTGAGAAGTTTCTTTCTCTCACGCATTCAAGTGAACCCAGTAAAGGCTCAGGCTTTCCTGAAGTTTGTTTCAGACCTGGAGTTATCTGGGGTAATTGTGCCAGTTCCCTTTCCGGGAACGGGGTCTGGGGTTTTATTCAAATCTGTTCATTGTTCCAAAGAAAGAATTCTTTCAGACCAGTTCTGGATCTAAAAATTTTGAATCGTTATGTAAGAATACTAACATTCAAAATGGTGACTATAAGGACTATTCTGCCTTTTGTTCAGTAAGGGCATTATATGTCCACAATAGACTTACAGGATATGCATATCTTCATATTCTGATTCATCCAGATCACTATCAGTTCCTGAGATTCTCTTTTCTAGACAAGCATTACCAATTTGTTGCTCTTCCTTTTGGCCTAGCAACAGCTCCAAGGATCTTTTCAAAGGTTCTCGGTGCCCTACTCTCTGTAATCAGAGAGTGGGGTATTGCAGTGTTTCCTTATTTGGACGATATCTTGGTGCTTGCTCAGTCTTTACATTCTGCAGAATCTCACACAAATCAACTAGTGTTGTTTCTTCAAAGTCATGGTTGGAGGATCAATTTACCAAAAAGTTCCTTGATTCCTCAGACAAGGGTAACCTTTTTAGGATTCCAAATAGATTCAGTATCCATGACTTTGTCTCTAACAGACAAAAGACATCTGAAATTGGTTTCAGCTTGTCGGAACCTTCAGTCTCAGTCATAGCTATGTGCATGGAGGTTTTAGGTCTCATGACTGCAGCATTGGACGCGATCCCCTTTGCTCGTTTTCACATGAGACCTCATCAGCTTTGTATGCTGAGCCAATGGTGCAGGGATTATACAAAGATATCACAATTAATATCCTTAAATCCCAATGTTCGACTATCTCTGACTTGGTGGTTAGATTACCATTGTCTAGTTCAAGGGGCCTCTTTTGTTCGTCCAACCTGGACTCTGATCACAACAGATGCGTGTCTTTCAGGTTGGGGAGCTGTCTGGGGATCTCTGACAGCGCAGGGGGTTTGGAAATCTCAAGAGGCGAGATTACCAATCAATATTTTAGAACTCCGTGCGATTCTCAGAGCTCTTCCGTTTTGGCTTCTTCTAAAGAGAGAACCGTTTATTTGTTTTCAGACAGACAATGTCACAACTGTGGCGTATGTCAATCATCAAGGTGGGACTCACAGTCCTCAGGCTATGAAAGAAGTATCTCGGATACTTGCATGGGCGGAATCCAGCTCCTGTCTAATCTCTGCGGTCCACATCCCAGGTATAGACAATTGGGAAGCGGATTATCTCAGTTGCCAGACTTTACATCCGGGAAAATGGTCTCTTCACCCAGATGTGTTTCTTCAGATTGTTCAGATGTGGGGGCTTCCAGAAATAGATCTGATGGCTTCTCATCTAAACAAGAAACTTCCCAGGTATCTGTCCAGGTCCAGGGATCCTCAGGAGGAAGCAGTGGATGCGTTGTCACTTCCTTGGAATGACCAACCTGCTTATATGTTTCCGCCTCTAGTTCTTCTTCCAAGAGTGATTTCCAAAATCATAATGGAGCGTTCATTTGTACTGCTGGTGGCTCCAGCATGGCCTCACAGGTTTTGGTATACCGATCTTGTTCGGATGTCCAGTTGCCAACCTTGGCCACTTCCGTTAAGGCCAGACCTTCTATCTCAAGGTCCATTTTTCCATCAGGATCTCAAATCATTAAATTTGAAGGTATGGAGATTGAACGTTTATTGCTTAGTCATAGAGGTTTCTCTGACTCAGTGGTTAATACTATGTTGCAGGCTCGCAAATCTGTGTCTAGAAAGATTTATTACCGAGTTTGGAAGACTTACATTTCATGGTGTTCTCATAAATTCTCTTGGCATTCTTTTAGAATTCCTAGAATTTTACAGTTTCTTCAGGATGGTTTGGATAAGGGTTTGTCTGCAAGTTCTTTGAAAGGACAAATTTATGCTCTTTTTGTTCTTTTTCACAGAAAAATTGCTAATATTCCTGATATTCATTGTTTTGTACAGGCTTTGGTTCGTATGAAGCCTGTCATTAAGCCAATTTCTCCTCCATGGAGTCTTAATTTGGTTTTGAGGGCTTTACCGGCTCCTCCGTTTGAGCCTATGCATTCTCTGGACATTAAATTACTTTCTTGGAAAGTATTGTTTCTTTTGGCCATCTCTTCTGCTAGAAGAGTTTCTGAATTATCTGCTCTTTCTTGTGAGTCTCCTTTTCTGATTTTTCATTAGGATAAGGTGGTTTTGCGGACTTCATTTAAATTTTTACCTAAAGTTGTGAATTCGAACAACATTAGTAGAGAAATTGTTGTCCCTTCTTTGTGTCCTAATCTTAAGAATTCTTTGGAAAGATCTTTACATTCTTTGAACGTGGTAAGAGCTTTGAAATATTATGTTGAAGCTACTAAAGATTTCAGAAAGACTTCTAGTCTATTTGTTATCTTTTCTGGTTCTAGGAAAGGTCAGAAGGCTTCTGCCCTTTCTTTAGCGTCTTGGTTAAAGCTTTTGATTCATCATGCTTATTTGGAGTCGGGTAAATCCCCGCCTCAGAGGATTACGGCTCATTCTATTAGGTCAGTTTCTACTTCCTGGGCTTTAAAGAATGAAGCTTCTGTTGATCAGATTTGCAAAGCAGCAACTTGGTCTTCTTTGCATACTTTTGTTAAATTCTACCATTTTGATTTTTTCTCTTCTTCAGAAGCAGTTTTTGGTAGAAAAGTTCTTCAGGCAGCTGTTTCAGTTTGATTCTTCTGCTTATATTTTCAGTTTTTTTCATTATAAAGATTAAAACTTTTGATTTGGGTTGTGAATTGATTTTTCAGCGGAATTGGCTGTCTTTATTTTTATCCCTCCCTCTCTAGTGACTCTTGCGTGGAAGTTCCACATCTTGGGTATTTTCTATCCCATACATCACTAGCTCATGGACTCTTGCCAATTACATGAAAGAAAACATAATTTATGTAAGAACTTACCTGATAAATTCATTTCTTTCATATTGGCAAGAGAGTCCATGATGCCCACCCTTTCTTTCATGTAATTGGCAAGAGTCCATGAGCTAGTGACATATGGGATATACAATCCTACCAGGAGGGGCAAAGTTTCCCAAACCTCAAAATGCCTATAAATACACCCCTCACCACACCCACAATTCAGTTTTACAAACTTTGCCTCCTATGGAGGTGGTGAAGTAAGTTTGTGCTAAGATTTCTACGTTGATATGAGCTTCTCAGCATTGTTGAAGCCCGATTCCTCTCAGAGTACAGCGAATGTCAGAGGGACGTGAAGGGAGTATCACTTATTTGAATACGATGATTTCCCTAACGGGGGTCTATTTCATAAGTTCTCTGTTATCGGTCGTAGAGATTCATCTCCTACCTCCCCTTTTGAGATCAACGATATACTCTCAATTTACCATTACCTCTACTAATAACTGTTTTAGTACTGGTTTGGCTATCTGCTATATGTGGATGGGTGTCTTTTGGTAAGTATGTTTTCATTACTTAAGACACTCTCAGCTATGGTTTGGCACTTTATGCATTTATATAAAGTTCTAAATATATGTATTGTACTTATAGTTGCCATGAGTCAGGTTCATGTATTTCCTTCTGCAGACTGTCAGTTTCATATTTGGGAATATAAACATTTTAAGAAATGTATTTCTTACCTGGGGCTTAGTCTTTTTTCAAATTGACTACTTTGCGGGTATTAGGCCCGCGGTTGCGTCAAATGCTAAACTTTATTGCGTCATTTTTGGTGCGAAAATATTTTTGGCGCGAAAAAAATACGTTTATGACGCAACTATGTCATTTCTGGCGTCATATGTGACGCCGAGACTTTTCACACGGCGGCGTCATCAGTGACGCGAGTGTGTCCTTTCCGGTTATTTTTTGGCACCAAAAAAAAGTTTCTGTTACGTTGTGCGTCATACTTGGCGCCAAACTTTTTCATTATTTCAATACCCCTTGTAGGTTTGCCTCTTGCTTTTTTTCTCTATCAGAGGCCTATGCTATTTTTTTATGCATTTTTTCCCATTCCTGAAACGGTCATATAAGGAAATAGATCATTTTGCTTTATATGTTGTTTTTTCTCTTACATTGTGCAAGATATCCCAATCTGATCCTGTCTCAGAAGTTTCTGCTGGAACATTGCTGTCTGACATCGGTTCTACCAAAGCTAAGTGCATTTGTTGTAAAATTGTAGAAATTTTTCCACCGAATGTCATGATAAACTTTTACATGCAGATAGTGTTTCCATCAGTAATAGTACATTGCCAGTTGCAGTTCCTTCAACTTCTAATGTGCTTGATATACCTGTAAATTTTAAAGAATTTGTTTCTGATTCTATTCTGAAGGCTTTGTCTGCATTTCCACCTTCTAATAAACGTAAAAGGTATTTTAAAACTTCTCATTTAGCTGATGAAATTTCAAATGACCAACAACATAATAATTTATCCTCTTCTGATGAAGATCTATATGATTCAGAAGACCCTCCTCAGACATTGACAAATCTACTTATTTATTTAAAATAGAGTATATGCGTTCTTTATCAAAAGAAGTGTTAATTACTTTG
Source organism: Bombina bombina (assembly GCF_027579735.1). Lineage (NCBI taxonomy): Eukaryota > Metazoa > Chordata > Amphibia > Anura > Bombinatoridae > Bombina > Bombina bombina. The sequence goes on along the minus strand of NC_069501.1, from coordinate 1,070,280,551 downwards.
GATATTGAGGTAACCAGTCCTATTGACGTTTAGTCTAATAAATGTTTAAATGCTGTTTTTAAACCTCCTGTGGTTTCTCCAGGGGTTTTTCCTATTCCTGAGGCTATTTCTGATACGATTTCTAAGGAATGGAATAAGCCAGGTACTTCTTTTATTCCTTCTTCAAGGTTTAAAAAATTGTATCCTTTACCAGCAAAATCTAAAGGGTTTTGGGAAAAAATCCCCAAAGTTGATGGGGCTATTTCTACTCTTGCTAAACATACCACTATTCCTATGGAAGATAGTACTTCCTTTAAGGATCCTTTAGATAGGAAGCTTGAATCCTATCTAAGGAAGGCCTATTTATATTCAGGTCATCTTCTCAGACCTGCTATTTCTTTGGCTGATGTTGCGGCTGCATCAACTTTCTGGTTGGAGAATTTAGCGCAACATGAATTGGATTCTGACATATCTAGCATTATTCGCTTACTGCAGCATGCTAATCATTTTATTTGTGATGCCATTTTTGATATTATCAAAATTGATGTTAGATCCATGTCTTTAGCTGTATTAGCTAGAAGAGCTTTGTGGCTTAAATCTTGGAATGCTGATATGACATCTAAATCTAGCTTACTATCTCTTTCTTTCCAAGGTAATAATTTATTTGGTTCTCAGTTGGATTCTATTATTTCAACTATCACTGGGGGAAAAGGAGTTTTTCTGCCTCAGGATAAAAAACCTAAGGGTAAATCTAAGGCTTCTAACCGATTTCGTTCCTTTCATCAGAATAAGGAACAAAAACTTAATCCTCCCCCCAAGGAATCTGCTTCCAATTGGAAGCCTTCCTCAAATTGGAATAAATCCAAGCCATTTAGGAAACCAAAGTCAGCCCCTAAGTCCGCATGAAGGTGCGGCCCTCATTCCTGCTCAGCTGGTAGGGGGCAGATTAAGGTTTTTCAAGGATTTTTGGATAAAATCTGTCCAAAATCATTGGATTCAGAGCATTGTCTCTCAAGGGTATCGAATAGGATTCAGAGTAAGACCTCCTGTGAGAAGATTTTTTCTCTCACGTATCCCTGTAAATCCAGTAAAAGCTCAGGCTTTTCTGAAGTGTATTTCAGACCTGGAGTCTTCAGGGGTAATCATGCCAGTTCCTCCTCAGGAACAAGGTTTGGGGTTTTATTCAAACCTATTCATTGTACCAAAGAAAGAAAATTTATTCAGACCAGTTCTGGATCTGAAAATTTTGAATCGTTATGTAAGAGTACCAACTTTCAAGATGGTGACTATAAGGACTATTCTGCCTTTTGTTCAGCAAGGACATTATATGTCCACAATAGACTTGCAGGATGCATACCTTCATATTCCGATTCATCCAGAACACTATCAGTTTCTGAGATTCTCTTTTCTAGACAAGCATTACCAATTTGTTGCTCTTCCATTTGGCCTAGCAACAGCTCCAAGAATCTTTTCAAAGGTTCTGGGTGCCCTACTATCTGTAATCAGATAACAGGGTATTGCGGTGTTTCTTTCATGTAATTAGCAAGAGTCCATAAGCTAGTGACGTATGGGATATACATTCCTACCAGGAGGGGCAAAGTTTCCCAAACCTCAAAATGCCTATAAATATACCCCTCACCACACCCACAATTCAGTTTTACAAACTTTGCCTCCCATGGAGGTGGTGAAGTAAGTTTGTGCTAGATTCTACGTTGATATGCGCTTCGCAGCAGGCTGAAGCCCGGTTTTCCTCTCAGAGTGCAGTGAATGTCAGAGGGATGTGAAGAGAGTATTGCCTATTTGAAAACAATGGTCTTCCTCTAGGGGATCTATTTCATAGGTCCTCTGTTATCGGTCGTAGAGATTTCTTCTCCTACCTCCCTTTTCAGATTGACGATATACTCTTATATACCATTACCTCTACTGATTCTCGTTTCAGTACTGGTTTGGCTATCTACTTTATGTAGATGAGTGTCTTGGGGTAAGTAAGTCTTATTTTATTTGTGACACTCTAAGCTATGGTTGGGCACTTTATATGTAAAGTTCTAAATATATGTGTTTAAACTTATATTTGCCATGATTCAGGATAATCAGTATTCCTTCATTCAGACTGTCAGTTTCATTATTTGGGATAATGCATATGAATAAATATTTTTTTCTTACCTTGAAAATTTTCAATTGACTTTTTTCCCTGCGGGCTGTTAGGCTCGCGGGGGCAGAAAATGCTTCAATTTATTGCGTCATTTTTGGCGCAAACTTTTTTTGGCACAAAATTGTCATTTCCGGCGCCGTAGTTGACGCCGGAAGTTTGTTCGTAGTTACGTAATTTTTTGACGCATGTGTGTTCAGACGTTTTTTTGCGCAAAAAATGTGGGCGTCGTTTTCGGCGTCAGAGGATGTGGCGTCATACTTGGCGCCAAAAAATATGGGCGTTGTACTTGGCGCCAATAATGTGGGCGTCATACTTGTTCCACTTTTTTCACATTATTTAAGTCTTATTTTAGGCGCCAAATAATGTGGGTGGCTTTTTTGGCGCTAAAAAATTTGAGCGTCATTGTTGTCTCCACAATATTTAAGTCTCATTATTTTTTGCTTCTGGTTGCTAGAGGCTTGTTTATTTTGCATTTTTTCCCATTCCTGAAACTGTCATTTAAGGAATTTGATAATTTTGCTTTATATGTTGTTTTTTTCTATTACATATTGCAAGATATTCAAACACTGTTCCTGTATCAAGAAATGCTGAGGGATTCCTGTTGACTGATATCAGTCCTACCAAAGCTAAGTTCATTTATTTTAATGTTATGAATGTTTTTCTTTAGCTATAATTTGTAATAAGTTATCATGATAATCTTTTACATGCAGAATCCATTAGTATTTATGCTTTATATATTGCTATTCTTTTTATATCTTATGTGCAAGATATACTTAGAAATTTATAAGAATATTTTTCTGATTCTATTTTAAAGGCTTTGTCTGACATCCCGCCTTCTAATAAAATTTTTAGGTCTTTTTCAAACTTTTTTTTTAGTTGATGAAGTTTCAAATGACCAACAACATAATGAATTATCCTTCTCTGATGGTGTTTTTTCCCATTCAGAATTTTTCTTCATCAGATATTGACACTAACAAATGTACTTTTTTATTTTTTAATAGAGTACATTTGTTCTTTGTTCAAAAGGTGTTGATTATTTTGGATACTGAAGTAACTAGTTATTTTGATTTTAAAAACTAGCTAACTTTTCAATTCTGCTTATTTATCTTCTGTGGTTTCTTCAGAGGTTTTTTTCCAGTCCCTGATACTAGGGAATGGAATAGGCTGAGAATTTTCTTTTAGTCCTTCTTTAAGGTTTTTAAATTGTATTCTTTGCCGGCAGTTAGTTTTCAGTTTTGAGGAAAGATTCCCCAAGTTAATGGGGCTCTCTCTACTCCTGCTAAATATACTATTATTCTTATAGCAAATAATATTTATTTTTTTCCTTCAGATGGTCGTATCTTATGTAAGGAAAATTATTTCTTTCATGTAATTAGCAAGAGTCCATGAGCTAGTGACGTATGGGATATACATTCTTACCAGGAGGGGCAAAGTTTCCCAAACCTCAAAATGCCTATAAATACACCCCTCACCACACCCACAATTCAGTTTTACAAACTTTGCCTCCGATGGAGGTGGTGAAGTAAGTTTGTGCTAGATTCTACGTTGATATGCGCTCCGCAGCAAGTTGTAGCCCGGTTTTCCTCTCAGCGTGCAGTGAATGTCAGAGGGATGTGAGGAGAGTATTGCCTATTTGAACGCAGTGATCTCCTTCTACGGGGTCTATTTCATAGGTTCTCTGTTATCGGTCGTAGAGATTCATCTCTTACCTCCCTTTTCAGATCGACGATATACTCTTATATATACCATTACCTCTGCTGATTCTCGTTTCAGTACTGGTTTGGCTTTCTACAAACATGTAGATGAGTGTCCTGGGGTAAGTAAATCTTATTTTCTGTGACACTCTAAGCTATGGTTGGGCACTTTGTTTATAAGTTCTAAATATATGTATTCAAACATTTATTTGCCTTGACTCAGAATGTTCAACTTTCCTTATTTTTCAGACAGTCAGTTTCATATTTGGGATAATGCATTTGATTTAATCATTTTTTCTTACCTTCAAAAATTTGACTATTTTCCCTGTGGGCTGTTAGGCTCGCGGGGGCTGAAAATGCTTCATTTTATTGCGTCATTCTTGGCGCGGACTTTTTTGGCGCAAAAATTCTTTTCCGTTTCCGGCGTCATACGTGTCGCCGGAAGTTGCGTCATTTTTTGACGTTATTTTGCGCCAAAAATGTCGGCGTTCCGGATGTGGCGTCATTTTTGGCGCCAAAAAGCATTTAGGCGCCAAATAATGTGGGCGTCTTATTTGGCGCTAAAAAATATGGGCGTCGCTTTTGTCTCCACATTATTTAAGTCTCATTTTTCATTGCTTCTGGTTGCTAGAAGCTTGTTCTTTGGCATTTTTTCCCATTCCTGAAACTGTCATTTAAGGAATTTGATCAATTTTGCTTTATATGTTGTTGTTTTTTCTCTTACATATTGCAAGATGTCTCACGTTGCATCTGAGTCAGAAGATACTACAGGAAAATCGCTGTCTAGTGCTGGATCTACCAAAGCTAAGTGTATCTGCTGTAAACTTTTGGTAGCTATTCCTCCAGCTGTTGTTTGTATTGATTGTCATGACAAACTTGTTAATGCAGATAATATTTCCTTTAGTAAAGTACCATTGCCTGTTGCAGTTCCTTCAACATCTAAGGTGCAGAATGTTCCTGATAACATAAGAGATTTTGTTTCTGAATCCATAAAGAAGGCTATGTCTGTTATTTCTCCTTCTAGTAAACGTAAAAAATCTTTTAAAACTTCTCTCCCTACAGATGAATTTTTAAATGAACATCATCATTCTGATTCTGATGACTCTTCTGGTTCAGAGGATTCTGTCTCAGAGGTTGATGCTGATAAATCTTCATATTTATTTAAAATGGAATTTATTCGTTCTTTACTTAAAGAAGTTCTAATTGCTTTAGAAATAGAGGATTCTGGTCCTCTTGATACTAATTCTAAACGTTTGGATAAGGTATTTAAATCTCCTGTGGTTATTCCAGAAGTTTTTCCTGTTCCTAATGCTATTTCTGCAGTAATTTCCAAAGAATGGGATAAATTGGGTAATTCATTTACTCCTTCTAAACGTTTTAAGCAATTATATCCTGTGCCGTCTGACAGATTAGAATTTAGGGACAAAATCCCTAAAGTTGATGGGGCTATTTCTACCCTTGCTAAACGTACTACTATTCCTACGTCAGATGGTACTTCGTTTAAGGATCCTTTAGATAGGAAAATTGAATCCTTTCTAAGAAAAGCTTATCTGTGTTCAGGTAATCTTCTTAGACCTGCTATATCTTTGGCTGATGTTGCTGCAGCTTCAACTTTTTGGTTGGAAACCTTAGCGCAACAAGTAACACATCATGATTCTCATGATATTATTATTCTTCTTCAGCATGCTAATAATTTTATCTGTGAGGCCATCTTTGATATTATCAGAGTTGATGTCAGGTTTATGTCTCAAGCTATTTTAGCTAGAAGAGCTTTATGGCTTAAGACTTGGAATGCTGATATGGCTTCTAAATCAACTCTACTTTCCATTTCTTTCCAGGGTAACAAATTATTTGGTTCTCAGTTGGATTCTATTATTTCAACTGTTACTGGTGGGAAAGGAACTTTCTTTCATGTAATTAGCAAGAGTCCATGAGCTAGTGACGTATGGGATATACATTCCTACCAGGAGGGGCAAAGTTTCCCAAACCTTAAAATGCCTATAAATACACCCCTCACCACACCCACAATTCAGTTTTACAAACTTTGCCTCCGATGGAGGTGGTGAAGTAAGTTTGTGCTAGATTCTACGTTGATATGCGCTCCGCAGCAAGTTGGAGCCCGGTTTTCCTCTCAGCGTGCAGTGAATGTCAGAGGGATGTGAGGAGAGTATTGCCTATTTGAATGCAGTGATCTCCTTCTACGGGGTCTATTTCATAGGTTCTCTGTTATCGGTCGTAGAGATTCATCTCTTACCTCCCTTTTCAGATCGACGATATACTCTTATATATACCATTACCTCTGCTGATTATCGTTTCAGTACTGGTTTGGCTTTCTACAAACATGTAGATGAGTGTCCTGGGGTAAGTAAATCTTATTTTCTGTGACACTCTAAGCTATGGTTGGGCACTTTGTTTATAAAGTTCTAAATATATGTATTCAAACATTTATTTGCCTTGACTCAGAATGTTCAACTTTCCTTATTTTTCCAGACAGTCAGTTTCATATTTGGGATAATGCATTTGAATTAATCATTTTTTCTTACCTTCAAAAATTTGACTCTTTTTTTCCTGTGGGCTGTTAGGCTCGCGGGGGCTGAAAATGCTTCATTTTATTGCGTCATTCTTGGCGCTGACTTTTTTGGCGCAAAAATTCTTTTCCGTTTCCGGCGTCATACGTGTCGCCAGAAGTTGCGTCATTTTTTGACGTTATTTTGCGCCAAAAATGTCGGCGTTCCGGATGTGGCGTCATTTTTGCCGCCAAAAGCATTTAGGCGCCAAATAATGTGGGCGTCTTATTTGGCGCTAAAAAATAAGGGCGTCGCTTTTGTCTCCACATTATTTAAGTCTTATTTTTTCATTGCTTCTGGTTGCTAGAAGCTTGTTCTTTGGCATTTTTTCCCATTCCTGAAACTGTCATTTAAGGAATTTGATCAATTTTGCTTTATATGTTGTTTTTTCTCTTACATATTGCAAGATGTCTCACGTTGCATCTGAGTCAGAAGATACTACAGGAAAATCGCTGTCTAGTGCTGGAGCTACCAAGCTAAGTGTATCTGCTATAATTTTTGGTATCTGTTTCTCCAGCTGTTGTTTGTATTGCATGTCATGACAAACTTATTAATGCAGATAAAATTTCCTTTAGTACTGTTACATTACCTGTTGCTGTTCCGTCAACATCTAATTTTCAGAGTGTTCCTGATAAACATAAGAGATTTTATTTTTTAAATCCATTAAGAAGGCTATGTCTGTTATTTCTCCTTCTAGTTTACATAAAAGTCTTTTAAAACTTCTCTTTTTTCAGATGAATTTTTAAATGATCATCATTCTGATACTGATAATGGTTCTTCTGGTTCAGAGGTTTCTGTCTCAGAGGTTGATGCTGATAAATCTTTGTATTTGTTCAAGATGGAATTTATTCGTTCTTTATTTAAAGAAGTATTAATTGCATTAGAAATAGAGGATTCTGGTCCTCTTGATACTAAATCTAAACGTTTAAATAAGGTTTTTAAATCTCCTGTAGTTATTCCAGAAGTGTTTAATCTCCCTGATGCTATTTCTGAAGTAATTTCCAGGGAATGGAATAATTTGGGTAATTCTTTTACTCCTTCTAAACGTTTAAGCAATTATATCCTGTGCCATCTGACAGATTAGAGTTTTTTTGGGACAAAATCCCTAAGGTTATGGGGCTGTCTCTACTCCTGCTAAATGTGCTACTATTCCTACGGCAGATAGTAATTCATTTAAGGATCCTTTAGATAGGAAAATTGAATCCTTTCTAAGAAAAGCTTACTTATGTTCAGGTAATCTTCTTAGACCTGCTATATTATTAGCGGATGTTGCTGCAGCTTCAACTTTTTGGTTAGAAGCTTTAGCGCAACAAGTAACAGATCATAATTTTATAGCATTATTATTATTCTATAACATGCTAATAATTTTATTGGTGATACCATCTTTTGATATCATTAGAGTTGATGTCAGGTATATGTCTCTAGCTATTTTAGCTAGAAAAGCTTTATGGATTAAACTTGGAATGCTGATATGTCTTCTAAGTCAACTTTGCTTTCCTTTTCTTTCCAGGGTAATAAATTATTATTTCAACTGTTTCTGGAAGGAAGGGAACTTTTTTACCAAAGGATAAAAAATCTAAGGTAAATTTAGGTCTAATAATCATTTTCGTTCCTTTCCTCACAATAAGGAACAAAAGCCTGATCCTTCATCCTCAGGAGCGGTATCAGTTTGGAAACTATTTCCAGTTTGGAATATATCCAAGCCTTATAGAAAACCTATAGCCAGCTCCTAAGTACCCATGAAGGTGCGGACCTTATTCCAGCTCAGCTGGTATGGGGCAGATTACGTTTTCTTCAAAGAAATTTTGATCAATTCCGTTCTCAATTTCTGGTTTCAGAACATTGTTTCAGAAAGGTACAGAATTGGCTTCAGTTAAGGCCTCCTGCTAAGAGATTTTTTTCTTTCCCGTGTCCCAGTTAACACAGCAAAGGCTCAGCATTTCTGAAATGTGTTTCAGATCTAGAGTTGGCTGGAGTAATTATGCCAGTTCCAGTTCTGGAACAGGGGCTGGGGTTTTATTTTATCTCTTCATTGTACCAAAGAAGGTCAATTCCTTCAGACCAGTTCCGGATCTATCAATATTGAATCGTTATGTAAGGATACCAACATTCAGTTTCTGTAGGACTGTCCTGCCTTTTGTTTAGCAAGGGCATTATATGTCTACAATAGATTTACAGGATGTGTATCTGCATATTCCGATTCATCCAGATCACTTTTAGTGTCTGAGATTCTCTTTTTAGACAAGCATTACCAGTTTTGTGGCTCTACCGTTTGGCCTAGCCTCAGTTCCAAGAATTTTTTTCAAAGGTTTTCGGTGCCCTTCTTTCTGTAATCAGAGAACAGGGTTTTGGTATTTCCTTATTGGACGATATCTGGGTACTTGCTCAGTCTTCTCATTTTCGAAGAATCTCATACGAATCAACTTGTGTTGTTTCTTCAAGTTCATGGTTGGAGGATCAATTTACCAATCAGTTCATTGATTCCTCAGACAAGGGTAACCTTTTTAGTTTTCTAGAATAGATTCAGTGTCTATGACTCTGTCCTTGTCAGACAAGAGAAGTTTAACATTGATTTCAGCTTGTCAAAACCTTCAGTCACAATCATTCCCTTTGGTAGCCTTATGCATGGAAATTTTAGGTCTTAGGACTGCCGCATCAGATGCGATCTCCTTTGCTCGTTTTCACATGCGACCTCTTCAGCTCTGTATGCTGAACCAATGGTGCAGGGATTACTCAAAGATATCTCAATTAATATCTTTAAACCGATTATACAACACTCTCTGACATGGTGGACAGATCACCATCGTTTAGTTCAGGGGGCTTCTTTGTTCTTCCGACCTGGACTATAATCTCAACAGATGCAAGTCTTACAGGTTGGGGAGCTGTGTGGGGGTATCTGATGGCACAAGGGGTTTGGGAATCTCAGGAGGTGAGATTTCCGATCAATATTTTGGAACTCCGTGCAATTTCAGAGCTCTTCAGTCTTGGCCTCTTCTGAAGAGAGAGTTGTTCATTTGTTTTCAGATAGACAATGTCACAACTGTGGCATACATCAATCATCAAGGAGGGACTCACAGTCCTCTGGCTATGAAAGAAGTATCTCGAATTTTGGTTTGGGCGGAATCCAGCTCCTGTCTAATCTCTGCGGTTCATATCCCAGGTATGGACAATTGGAAAGCGGATTATCTCAGTCGCCAAACGTTGCCCCTGGGCGAATGGTCTTCACCCAGAGGTATTTCCTCAGATTGTTCAAATGTGGGAACTCCCAGAAATAGATCTGATGGCTTCTCATCTAAACAAGAAACTTCCCTGGTATCTGTCCGGATCCAGGGATCCTCGGGCGGAGGCAGTGGATGCATTATCTCTTCCTTACAAGTGTCATCCTGCCTATATCTTTCCGCCTCTAGTTCTTCTTCCAAGGGTATTCTCCAATATTCTAAAGGAATGCTCGTTTGTCCTGCTGGTAGCTCCAGCATGGCCTCACAGGTTTTGGTATGCGGATCTTGTCCGGATGGCCTCTTGCCAGCTGTGGACTCTTCCGTTAAGACCAGTCTTTCTGTCTCAAGGTTCATTTTTTCCATCAGGATCTCAAAACCTTAATTTTAAGGTGTGGAGTTTGAACGCTTGATTCTTGGTCAAAGAGGTTTCTCTGACTCTGTGATTGATACTATGTGACAGGCTCGTAAATCTGTATCTAGAGAGATATATTATAGAGTCTGGAAGACTTATATTTCTTCAGGATGGTTTAGATAAAGGTTTGTCCGCAAGTTTCTTGAAAGACAAATCTCTGCTCTTTCTGTTCTTTTTCACAGAAGGATTGCTAATCTTCCTGATATTCATTGTTTTGTACAAGCTTTGGTTCGTATAAAACCTGTCATTAAGTCAATTTCTCCTCCTTGGAGTTTGAATTTGGTTCTGGGGGCTCTTCAAGCTCCTCCGTTTGAACCTATGCATTCATTGGACATTAAATTACTTTCTTGGAAAGTTTTGTTCCTTTTGGCCATCTCTTCTGCCAGAAGAGTTTCTGAATTATCTGCTCTTTCTTGTGAGTCTCCTTTTCTGATTTTTCATCAGGATAAGGCGGTGTTGCGAACTTCTTTTGAATTTTTACCTAAAGTTGTGAATTCCAACAACATTAGTAGAGAAATTGTGGTTCCTTCATTATGTCCTAATCCTAAGAATTCTAAGGAGAAATCGTTGCATTCTGTGGATGTTGTTAGAGCTTTGAAATATTATGTTGAAGCTACTAAATCTTTCAGAAAGACTTCTAGTCTATTTGTTATCTTTTCCGGTTCTAGAAAAGGCCAGAAAGCTTCTGCCATTTCTTTGGCATCTTGGTTGAAATCTTTAATTCATCTTGCCTATGTTGAGTCGGGTAAAACTCCGCCTCAGAGAATTACAGCTCATTCTACTAGGTCAGTTTCTACTTCCTGGGCGTTTAGGAATGAAGCTTCGGTTGATCAGATTTGCAAAGCAGCAACTTGGTCCTCTTTGCATACTTTTACTAAATTCTACCATTTTGATGTATTTTCTTCTTCTGAAGCAGTTTTTGGTAGAAAAGTACTTCAGGCAGCGGTTTCAGTTTGAATCTTCTGCTTATGTTTTTCGTTAAACTTTATTTTGGGTGTGGATTATTTTCAGCAGGAATTGGCTGTCTTTATTTTATCCCTCCCTCTCTAGTGACTCTTGTGTGGAAAGATCCACATCTTGGGTAATCATTATCCCATACGTCACTAGCTCATGGACTCTTGCTAATTACATGAAAGAAAACATAATTTATGTAAGAACTTACCTGATAAATTCATTTCTTTCATATTAGCAAGAGTCCATGAGGCCCGCCCTTTTTTTGTGGTGGTTATGATTTTGTATAAAGCACAATTATTCCAATTCCTTATTTTATATGCTTTCGCACTTTTTTATCACCCCACTTCTTGGCTATTCGTTAAACTGAATTGTGGGTGTGGTGAGGGGTGTATTTATAGGCATTTTGAGGTTTGGGAAACTTTGCCCCTCCTGGTAGGAATGTATATCCCATACGTCACTAGCTCATGGACTCTTGCTAATATGAAAGAAATGAATTTATCAGGTAAGTTCTTACATAAATTATGTTTTTCAGGTACTTTTCTTAGACCTGTAATTTATTTTGCTGATGATGCAATTGCTTCATCTTTCTGGTTGGATACTTTAAGATCATGTATCGGATTATGATTTGTTTAGCATTGTTAAAAGGACAAAATCTACTACTTATTTGAAGTTCAGACTAAGTGCTATTGCATTGTCTTGTTATCTTGCATTTGTTGATTGTGCAAGTCCAGTGTGTTGACTGGTCCTTTAACTTGATTAACATGCTAATAATTTCATTTGTGTTGTCATTTTATTAAATATTTTCGCAAATGAGAAGAACTTTGTGATTTCAATTTTGATTTCTAAAATCCATATTTCTTTTTTTCCAAGATAATCAATTATTTGGTTCATAATTGGATTCAATTCTTTAACTGTTACTCTGGGCTTTAAGATTGAGTTCTAAGACTAAAACTTTAAGCTTATATTAGTTTTCTGTTCTTACTAAGGAACAGAATCCTGAATTTTTCCCCAAGTAATATGTTTATAATTGGAAGTTTTTTTTCCTCATTCTATTAAGCCTTTTAAAAAGTTCAAAGTCAGCTCCCCAAATTTGCATGTAGGTGCGGTTCTTATTCCAGCTTGGCTGGTAAGGGGCAGGTTAAGACTTTTTTTAAATTTGGTTCTATTCGGTCCAAACTTCTTAGACTTTGGGTACAGAATAGGTTTCAGAGTAAAACCGTCTGTGAGAAGTCTTTTTTCTCTATCATATTCCAGCTATTCCAGTAAAACTAACACTTTCCTGAAGTGTGTTTCAGACCTATATGTTTTGGGTACTGGTGAAGTGCGGCTGGTCACCCGTTGGGGCTCAGACCTGGAGTTTTCTGGGGTATTTATTCCATTTTCATATTAGGAACTGGGTTTTGGGGTTTTATTCAAGACTATTCATTGTTCCAAAGATAGAAAATCTTTTTGAACTGTCATATAAGTGTACCATCTTTTAGAATGGTGTTTATATGGTCTATTCTGCCTTTTTGGTCATTGATGGCATTATTTGTTTACAATAGATACAATAGATGCATATCTTCATTTTCTGTTTTCATTCAGATTATATATTTTTTTATTTTCTGAGATTCTCTTTTTTTGACAAGCATTACCAATTTGTTGCTTTTCCTTCTGGTCTAGCGACAGCTCTAAGAATCTTTTCAAGGTTCTCAGTGTTCCTTATTTGGACGGTATCGTGGTACTGGCTCATACGATTCAACTTTGTTGTTTCTTTAAGACATGGTTAGAGGATCTTTTTATCAAAAGCTCCTTGATTCCTCACACAAGGGTCACCTTTTTTAGGTTTCCAGATAGATTGTGTCAATGTTTTTGTCTCTAACAGACAAGTGACAAGTTTATTGGGTTCAGTTTGTTGGAACCTTCAGTCTCTATTATTTCCTTCAAGTTGCTATATATGCATGGAAGTTTTAGGTTTCATGGCTGCAGCATTGGATTCGATTCCCTTTGCTCATTTCATAGGAAAACTTTCCAGTTTTTTTATGCTGAATAATGGTGCAGGGATTCTAGGATATCACTTTTTATATCTTTGAATCCTAATGTTTAACTATCTTTGATTCGGTGGTTAAGATCACCATCATTTAGTTTTAGGTTGGGAGGCTGTCTGAGGATCTCTGTCAGCACAAGGGGTTTGGAAATCTCAGGAGGCGAGATTACCATTTGATATTTTGGAACTCTGTGCATTCTCAGAGTTCTTCAGTTTGGTTTCTTTTTGAAGAAGAGACTTTTTTTCAGACAGACAATGTCACAACTGTGGCGTATGTCAATCATCAGGGTGGGACTATCAGTCTTTAGGCTGTGACAGAAGTATCTCGGATATTTGCTTGGGCTAAATCCAGCTCCTATCTAATTTCTGTGGTCTTTTTCCCCAGGTATAGACAATTGGGAAGCGGATTATCTCTGTTAATCAAGCTTTTCATCCGGGAGAATGGTCTCTTTACCCAGATATGTTTTTCAATTTTTCAGATGTGAGGGCTTCCAGAAATAGATCTGATGGCATCTCATCTAAATAAGGAACTTCCCAGGGGCCTATTCAGTTCCTGGGATCCTCAGGCTGAAGTAGTGTATGCATTAACACTTCCTTGGAATTATCAATCTGCCTATATTTTTTCATCTCTGGTTCTTCTTTTTAGAGTGATTTTCTAAATCATCAGAGAGCAATCTTTGGTGTTGCTGGTGGCTCCAGCATGGCCACACAGGTTTTGGTTTATGGTTCTTGTTCGGATGTCCAGTTGACAATCTTGGTTACTTCCATTAAGGCCAGACCTTATTTCTTAACATTCGTTTTTTTCATCAGGAATTCAAATTATTCATTTGATGGTATGAAAATGTAACGCTTTGTACTTAGTCATAGAAGTTTCTCTGACTCAGTGATTAATACTATGTTGCAGGCTCGTGAATCTGTGTCTAGTAGGATTTATTATCGAGTTTGGAAGATTTACATTTCATGATGCTCTTCTTATGAATTCTCTTGTCATTCTTTTAGAATTCCTAGGATTTTATAGTTTCTTCATAAGATTTTGTCTGCTTGTTCCTTGAAAGGACAAATCTCTGCTTTTTCTGTGCTGTTTCACAGTAAGAATTGCTAAATCTTTCTGATATTCATTGTTTTGTTCAGGCTTTGGTTCGTATCAACCCTGTCATTAAGCCAATTTCTCCTCCTTGGAGTCTTATTTTGGTTCTGAAGGCTTTACAGGCTCTTCTGTTTGAGCATATGCTTTCTTTGGACATTAATTACTTTCATGGAAAGTATTGTTCTTTTTAGACATCTCTTCAGCTAGAACAGTTTTTGAATTATCTGTTCTTTCTTGTGAATCTCCTTTTCTGATTTTTCATCAGGATAAGGTGGTTTTTGCTGTCCTCATTTCAATTTTTACCTAAAGTTGTGAATTCTAACAACATTAGTGGAGGAATTATTGTCCCTTCCTTGTGTCCTAATCCTAATAATTCTTTGGTAAGATTCTTACATTTTTGGATGTGGTAAGAATTTTGAAATATTATGTTGAAGCTACTCAGATTTCAGACAGACTTCTAGTCTATTTGTTATCTTTTCTGGTTTTACGAAAGGTCAGAAGGCTTCTGTCATTTCTTTGGCATCTTGGTTAAAGCTTTTGATTCATCATGCTTATTTGGAGTCGGGTAAATCCCCGCCTCAGAGGATTATGGCTCATTCTATGTTATGTTCCTGTCCCTTTAAGTCAGGATGTTCAGGTATTCACATTCCTATATAAGGCCCCTCCTCCAGTCTACCTATGCTTGGTAATTTGTATTCACTTAGCTATAAGCTGAGCAACAACGAAGACACCTTGCTGATATTCCTAACCAAGGAATTTACTATTAGTAACTTCAATTGCTGTGTGCTTTTCAACTTTGGATCGTCATATTTCAGGTTTCCTTATTTTGACCGGAATCCTCAAAGTATCTTACACTTGTTAAATCTGTTTCTCCCGGCTTATACATTGAAGCCGTGTATCGGCGTCTGACGTCACCGTAAGTCTCAGGAGCTCTCTCTCACTCTGGCTGCAAACAACCAACTCCTGTGCTTAATAGTAACTCACCTTGAAGCTGCGGTAACTGTTACTATTTCTTACTCTCTGAAGGTGGTAACGTATATACCTTAATTCACTTACTACTTTAAAGGACTTTCCTGCATGTTATACAGTGTGACGCTTATGCAAATTCAGCTACCTTTAACAATCTGATTGCTTGTAATATCTATCGCTTCAGCTTGACGAACTGTGCTTTAATATTCTATGTGCATTATCAAATATCATACTGTTGATTGTGAAGGACTGCCTGCTGTTTACATGAATACTAACAACGTTATAGACTAACTAAGGATTGCCTGTTAACTAAAAACAATATAACCGTTATAGAGCTCTCCTGCTTAATTTATATAGAAACACCTCCTGGTTGCAACCTGTGTTATTTGAGGCTGACATTCATACTAACACTAATCTATATTTACCTTTCTTTTATCTACTATCTCTATAATTATCTGCATATTGCAAACTGCTATTGCAATCGGGATAATATATCTTTAAATCTCATTTCTTTCACTCTGCATCCATGCAGCAGTGACCCTCAGATCTATGAGCAAAAACTAGGTTCTTGATTACATCTAATGAACCTAAAGGTTTGGTGTGAGACTGAGTGGTCCTGCAGTTAAGGATATCAAATACTTGCACCTAACATAACATATTACCAAGCCTAACATATATCCTACAGCATGGATATCAGTGAACTTACAAACCGTGTTGGTTCCCTTGCACAAAGCATGGACCATATGCTACAAGGCCTCAGAGAAATTAAAATTGAAAATGATCACATTAGGAAGTTTATTAATGTGCATTTATCTGATAAACCTGCTCCTATTGATTTAACACCTGAACCAATTGTATCTCCACCTGAAAAATTCTTTGGTGACAGGACTCAGTTTAGAGAATTTAAAAACTCCTGTACTTTGTATTTCTCTTTAAAAACCCGAACCTATGCATCTGATCGAGTCAAAGTTCTAACGGTCATCTCATATCTCAGAGGAGAGGCTAAATCATGGGCTAACGCCTTCTATGAGAACAATGACCCCATATTGGACTCCTTAGATGCCTTTTTCTCTGCCATGTCCCTATTATATGAAGACCATCATAAGCAGAATACTGCTGAGACAGCTCTTAGGAACCTACGACAAGGTAAAAGAGCAGTAGAAGAATATATCACGGACTTTAAAAGATGGGCACCAGACACCCAATGGAATGAACCTGCTCTGAGAAATCAGTTCAGAACAGGTCTTTCTGAAACATTAAAAGATGAATTAGCCCGTGGTGCAGTTCCTGTGGATTTAGAGAATCTTATGACTTTATGTATCACTGTTGATAGAAGGATAAGAGAACGTAGATCTGAAAGGGCACTATCTGATCCTGTTGTCAAGAAAATCCCAGCATACCATCCTGTGGTCACTGCACCATCTAAATCAAACGATGAACCTATGGAAGTTGCTGTCATGAGGGGTCCTCTAAAACCAGAGGAAAAAGCCAGAAGGAAGCTACATAACTTGTGTTTATATTGCGCAGCAAAGGACCATGCTGTTAGAGACTGTCCTGTGCTTATCAGACAGAAGAGGGGTAAGAATCTTCAACACCAAAATTGTCTTAATAAATTGTCTGCGCTTACCACTCATTTACCAATTTCTGTTCTTTTGCAGTGGCGTCTACAGAAGACAAAAACCCAGGCCGTTATTGACTCTGGTGCATCTGGGAATTTCATTGACCAAGCATTTGTAACAAAACATAAAATACCCACAATAAAAAAAGATAGTGCACAAGCCATAAGATTGGTTGATGGTTTTCTTATGAATACAGGGCCTATTACCCATCATACCACACCCTTACAAGTTATCACACAGAAGGGCCATACTGAGACATGTACATTTGACATTTTGCCCTCTAGTTTATACCCATTAATTTTTGGTATCAATTGGTTGATAAAACATGATCCTGATATTTCTTGGAAGCAAGGTGTTGTGAATTTCAATTCCACTTACTGTAAGGAAGTCTGTTTTCCCAAAGCTTCTGTGTGTTGTATGACTGATCATGTTTTACCTGAATGTTATAAAGAATATTCTGATGTGTTTGACAAAGTAGAAGCTCAGAACTTACCCCCCCACAGGTCATATGACTGTCCTATAGACTTACTACCGGGCAGTTCCATTCCCTTTGGTCATATATACCCTATGTCAGAACCTGAATTGGTTCATTTGAAACAGTACTTAGAGGATAACCTTAAGAAAGGTTTTATAAGACCTTCCACCTCTCCAGCAGGTGCTGCAATGTTTTTTGTTAAAAATAAGGACGGATCACTTCGTCCTATTATTGACTACAGACAACTTAATAAATGTACCAAGAAAAACAGGTACCCACTCCCACTTATCCCTGAACTTATAGAACGGTTGCATTGAGCTAAAATTTACACAAAATTAGATCTTAGAGGAGCTTATAACTTGATAAGAATGAGGAAAGGCGATGAGTGGCTAACAGCTTTCCGCACACGTTATGGACTGTATGAATATACAGTAATGCCTTTTGGGCTGTGCAACGCTCCTGCAACGTTCCAGTGTTTTATAAATGACGTATTCCATGACTTACTTGATGTCTGTATGGTCATTTATTTAGATGACATTTTAATCTATTCTGACAATATAACAAACCATCACACCCATGTCAAGCTTGTTTTGTCCAGACTTCGTACACACCATCTCTATGCCAAGCTAGAGAAATGCATTTTTTTTTTTTTTTTTTTTAAATTCTTTTTTATTGAGAGAAGACATGTGGATATATACAGTCAAATCATAAAAACATCACAATTCTCAGTCTTTTTATACAAGCTGTGTCTCAAATTAGAAGTATGTAGTATCACCATCTCCGTCAGTCCACTCACTTATATCACATTAGAATTTTTCAATGTATCTCAAATCCTCAAGAATCCCACATGTGTCTAACTCTCATTTTATATTTTTATGGAAAGACCAGGATCTCTCTCAACTAGCCTAAACTTACCTAACCTTGTAGCTAACCTAGCTAACTAGTTTAACCATTAAACACAAATAAAAACCAACAAACACAAAAACAAAACAGCATAGTATAACAGAACAAACTTTAGCTTGGCAAAGTAGAGTTGTCTCAGCCTATGATTTGATATATGAATTACTCATTCAATTCGGAAGGGGCGTTTTGAGTAAAAGGAGGACTGAAACATAGATAACTTTTCAAGTTATAACATGCTGGCACACCTTAAAGACTTGCAACAGGGCTTTATAAGTAAGAAAAGTAAGGAGCCCATTTACTTATTTCCCACTAAGTAGTAGAATTGTATGAACTGACAGGAGCTGAAATTTACCAGCAAAATCCCTGGACCCAAACAATGACATTAACTCATAATGAGCAAGCATATGAAGCAGAATATTTACAATAATTGTGTGCCAAGCCCCTATTTCTGCCTGATAATAGTGACCTTAAGTAAGAAAGGCAATTATGAGACTCTAGATGTGTAACATTGCCTGTAGTGTCCATTAGGATTAGAATCTAGAGACTTATCGTTATTGTTAAAAAAAAATAGAATATAAATAAATACCTTAGAGAGAATGGACTTTCACTTTGTATTGAGCTGCAATTCTACAATGACCACTAGAGGTCCTCGAAGATTAACTATCTGCTCTTATTAGAATGTAGAAACCCGTGTTTTCTTTCCCTACCAGTTTATATCTGACAAGATCAATATTCTCTACACGTTAATGCAAAATAAACACCAGAAACAGATACCCCAAGTTTTCCAGGAGTTGTTGTCTACCAATGTTTTAAATCTGCTGGCAGAGGAGACAAGGTGTTAAAGCCTAGGAGCAGACATATATCAGGGCTAGAGAGTCGTAACAAGATTGTTGCTACTGAACAACCTAGCACTCTGCACAGGGAAAGCTATGCCTCTTTTTACATAGAATTCAGTTTGAATAGCCAGCGCAACCTTAGGATCTTAATATAAGTAATTAAGTAAGTCAGACCCACAGATCTTAGGGAATATCATGCTATGGTTTTGTTTTATGTCTCCCTCCCTTCCTCCCTCCTGCTTAGAAGAAATAGGTAGACAGGATTTATTACAGTAAGAGAGGATGTAGGCTGTGTGTGTGTTCCTAGGAAACCTGTTGTGTAAAACTAAGTAGGGGAACGAAAGTTAACGGTGCCTTCAAGAATTATAACTCTATAAACCTGTGTCTGGGAGCAAAGCTTGCAAAAAGCTATCTATAATGCGGCTTTTTTCCTTTTCTCTTTTCTGCGGGGGGGGAAGAGGATCTGCCTTGTAGCAGGAACTATATGTAAAGCAGGCATTGAATTTATATAAGCTACACACACTTTTAACCCCATCATCCCAATATACAGTTTAGTATGACCCCATAAAAAGCTGACGAATTCAGGTGCAATAAGATAAAACCTAAATATAACCCAAAAACAGAGTGCTAAGTTAGAATCTCCGTGGAAGCCAAAGTCCCATCTATGTTTCTTCAGGATAAAGTCCTTCACACTATGGTGTCCGGAGGTCCGTGAGTTCTGAGTCTAAAGCAGTGCACAGGCAATACTGATGTATAGTGTATTTTAAAATGTCACCCCTGTAGACTTGAATACGCGAGGATACAGATAGAGTGAAACATATGCGGACTCCAGCAAAGTACTAAGTGGCCAGATAAGCTATACCCGTATCCATTGCCATAGCTAGTGAAATACTGAGAAGAGATACTTAGGTTAGCTATTGGCTAACTCTGCTTGTAATGAGTACAGCGTTTCAGGTTTTGTCAATTAGGGAACAAAAGTAAGCTAATACAATTATAACTTATACAAAAGCTAGGCGAAGACATCAGTTCATATAGTGTTCCGTTATACAGACATCTGTTATATAGGGCTGTAACCATAAACTGATTATCCGACCCCAACACGAAATGGAGCGTGGTATACATGCCTCAGAGGGAAGCAGCTTTTTTGCAGGGGTGAGAGGGGCTGCCCCACAGCGAGAATTAAATACAGCTGTGTAATAAAAGGGTAGCCGTCACCACTTGAGTCCGACCTCAGGACTTTCTGTAAAGTGGTTTTCTGCGGTGAGGCAACTACAGCTGCAGCTTGTCTGCTCCACCGTGCAGCATGGGCCAAGGAGCTGCAGTCTTCTCCCCTCATGCACAGTGCAGCGCGAGCATCAGTCGGCACGGCAGTTGCAGCGCCATTCCTTCCCACCTGATTAAGGCACCATTCCGTCTTGTCGGCTGGGCATAATGACACATTGACAACCTGGTAGTCAGACTGAAAAAGACTTGGAG
This sequence comes from Bombina bombina, assembly GCF_027579735.1. Classification (NCBI taxonomy): domain Eukaryota; kingdom Metazoa; phylum Chordata; class Amphibia; order Anura; family Bombinatoridae; genus Bombina; species Bombina bombina. The sequence continues at coordinate 1,070,260,184 of NC_069501.1, read as the reverse complement.
CACAGAATGTGGGGCCGCCAGCGCTCCCACCCCCACAGAGCGCTAGGAGTCCTGAAGGCTGGTGCGCCTCTATAGAGGTACATCTGGGGTAAGTCAATGTATGGGAAACATTTATGGCACTTACTGTCCCCGCTTCCAACGTGACCAGGTTGTTTGATTGCGGTAGAAAGATAGGGTAGAGTGACCCCTCCATCCCTTCTGTGATACCGCTATCCAGGGTGCCTTCTTTTAGAGTAATTGGTGAATTCTGCCGAGGAGTAATTAGGCATGTAGAAATTGTATCGGTATACTTGGGTATACTGAGCTCCCGTACTTCACAAAGGAGTTCCTCCATAGCTGTTGTTAGGGAATCCAATATTGGGATAAAGACATCTATTAGGGCCTCAGCAATGTGCGCCATCTTGTTTATCGGAATGTGCACGTCTGCAGGTCCAAAGACAAATTTTAACTTTTCAGTGCCTTCTCGGAGGCCAGGGGGTGTAATGTCCTGATCCTGAAGATTTCCCGGGCACAATAATTGCCAAGGGAGGTATGGATGGCTGAAGATTCTACCACACAGCACTCAAAAGCAGGTTTCAGTCACGGAGCCTTGAGAACTTGTGGCCATCTTGATGAGCCGCCTACCGGAAGTCAGAGAAATGCATTTTTAATACCACTACTATCTCCTTCTTAGGATACCAGGTTTCCCCTTCTGGTATTGCTATGGAAGCAAACAAAGTGGAAGCTATTACTAACTGGAGCACCCCCCGTACAAAAAAAGATGTTCAGAGATTTCTTGGGTTTGCAAACTTCTATAGGAAGTTTATCAAGGGCTTTTCTGAGATTGCTAGACCCTTGACTAAATTAACTCAGAAAAAACCTGGTTTCTCTTGGAATATACATGCTGAGAACGCATTTAAAGTATTAAAGGAGAGGTTTGTAACAGCACCGATACTCAAATTCCCAGATCCCAGTTTACAGTACACGCTTGAGGTTGATGCTTCTGAGTACGCTCTTGGAGCTGTACTCTCACAAAGAGTTTCACCCAAGGAAGCACTACATCCAATATCATATTACTCTAGGGTAATGAGCTCAGCCGAGCTAAATTATGCTATTGGTGAAAAAGAGCTTCTCGCTATAAAATCAGCACTAGAGTTTTGGAGACACCTCCTTGAGGGTACTAAACATACTATTCTTATATTTACGGATCATAGAAACCTTGAATATTTAAAAACCAGCAAAACATTAACATCTAGACAAGTTAGATGGAGCCTCTTCTTTTCAAGATTTGATTTCACCATCACTTACCGCCCAGGTTCTAAAAATACAAAAGCAGATGCGCTTTCAAGGAAGGATCCAAAACCTCAACATTATATACCTCCAGATTCTATCATTCCACAAAATAAGTTCATTGGATTGACTTCAATCACTGAAACCTCTATAAAAGAGTATCAGAGAGCAGATCCAAAACTCCCATTAGCAGATCTACAAAAACACAGTAGTAATCTGTATTACCATGGAAACCAGATATACATTCCAGAACCTCTACGAAATGAATTGATGCATTCTGCACATGATTCTCTCCTTTCAGGACATCCTGGACTTCATAAAACACTACGCATACTACAAAGAGACTATTGGTGGCCCAATATGAAAAGTTCTGTCTCTTCCTACATTCGATCCTGTTCTGTCTGCGCTACTTGCAAACATACTAGAACTCGTCCTTATGGACTTCTACTTTCATTACCAGTTCCTGAAAGACCCTGGAAGGACATAGCAATGGACTATATAGTGGAGTTACCTCCATCCTCTAACCATAACACAATTCTAGTCATTGTTGATTTGTTTTCTAAAATGGCACACTTTATCCCACATATGGGTTTACCAACCGCATCCGAAACAGCCATACTGTTCTTGAATCATGTTGTTAAGTTACATGGACTACCTGACTCCATCACGTCTGATAGAGGATCTCAATTCACCTCTAAGTTCTGGACTCAGTTATGTTCTATACTCAAGATTACTAGGAGATTAAGTACTGCTTATCATCCCCAGACTAATGGTCAGTGCGAAAGGACTAACCAGTCTCTTGAACAGTATCTGAGATGCTATTGTACCAACCAACAGGATAACTGGTTCGCTCTGCTACCTACTGCAGAATTTGCACATAATAACATGACCAACGCATCCACAAAAACTTCGCCATTCTATATTAATTATGGTTTTCACCCTTCATACCATCTTTTCCACAGAACCGATTCCTTGCTACCTACGGTTGATCAGACAGTTAATACTATTGCTGAGGGTTTTTCTGTTCTCAAAACAACCTTACAAGAAGCTCAAGCTTCACAGAAACATCATTATGATTTGAGACGCTCGAAACCCCCTCCTTATAAACCTGGGGATAAGGTTTGGTTAAGTACCAAACACTTGAAACTCTGTATTCCAAGTAAAAAGCTTGGAAGTCTCTTTATAGGTCCCTATGACATAGTTAAGGTTGTTAATCCAAATGCTGTGACTCTTCAGCTACCTCCCTCTCTCAGGATACATCCTACATTCCATGTGTCCCTCCTGAAACCTTTCTCTCCGACAAGGGATCCCCCTCATCCGTCATTGACTAACCCTCCAGTTGTGGATGATGTTGAGTATGAAGTGGATTCTATTTTGGACTCTCGTTTATACCGCAATCAACTCCAGTACCTGGTACGATGGAAAGGTTTTGGGGCTGATGAGGACTCCTGGGAACCATACTCTAATTTGTCGGCACCCCGTCTTCTTTCAATTTTCCATCGAAGACATCCCGACCGACCCAAGCCTTGATCCGCGGAGCGGCTCTTTTTAGGGGGGCGTCCTGTTATGTTCCTGTCCCTTTAAGTCAGGATGTTCAGGTATTCACATTCCTATATAAGGCCCCTCCTCCAGTCTACCTATGCTTGGTAATTTGTATTCACTTAGCTATAAGCTGAGCAACAACGAAGACACCTTGCTGATATTCCTAACCAAGGAATTTACTATTAGTAACTTCAATTGCTGTGTGCTTTTCAACTTTGGATCGTCATATTTCAGGTTTCCTTATTTTGACCGGAATCCTCAAAGTATCTTACACTTGTTAAATCTGTTTCTCCCGGCTTATACATTGAAGCCGTGTATCGGCGTCTGACGTCACCGTAAGTCTCAGGAGCTCTCTCTCACTATCAGGTTCCTTGGTTATTTGAATCACAACTGCAGAGTCTAAATAAATTATATTTGTTTCACAACTGAAGTACAGGCTATTATATCAGCATAGACTGTTTTATTCAGAGTGATTTTTATAAGTAATGGCAGTAAGTCTTTATATGGTTATATTATATCGTTATACCATATAAATATTTAGAGGCTGAAAATAAGTATTATTATTAATAACAACTTTTGACAATAATTGTGCTCAAACCCAAATGTGAGAGATAGTGTTCATTGTAATAATCACTGAGGCATGAGAGATGTGAGACACACAGACTGCAGCTGCTGACAGGGGCGTGACCTGCTGCGAGACACAGCACACAGAGTAAGGCTTGCAGCGTGGAAATCTGAACACAGACTAGTGATTGTAAATAGAGCTGTGAGACACGCTGAGTTGTAAGGAGCTGTATGGCACGCTGAGATGTATGAAGCTGTGTGACGTCACATAAAGTCCGTTACTGTCCGGTATGAGAATGTATTCAAAGGAAGTTCATAGAATTAAATAAAACATTCGTTGCAATCAAAGTAATTTCTGAGAGACAAAGTCAGTTTACAAAAGTTCAAAAAGGAAACATGAAATTTGTAATTAGCCGTTACCTAAGGCATCCAAGGTAAATTAGATTTGATACTAATACCGTAGTAGTAGTTGGTAGAATCCTCCTGTTGGAAATTAGATAGCAATTCCTGTAGAGATGAGGAGTTGAATAACATAATACTTCTTGGAATAGCAATCTTCAGGATGAATGAGACTAGTTGTTATTAGTCCCTTTGTGACCAAACTGCAGCTGGTATTTGTAAATCCAAATGTTAAAGTAGTAGAAGTAAAACTTCTTTTGATAAGTATATAGCTTATAAGAAAGAGAGCACTGGTTTCAGCAAACAATACTCAACAACTAAGCACTTGTTTGGGGCGGGGTGATGCCTTAAGTACAGGTGAGGAAGGTGAGTTGAGGCAAAAAGTAAAAGCAGGACTGGAATCCTTACACTCACTCTGGCTGCAAACAACCAACTCCTGTGCTTAATAGTAACTCACCTTGAAGCTGCGGTAACCGTTACTATTTCTTACTCTCTGAAGGTGGTAACGTATATACCTTAATTCACTTACTACTTTAAAGGACTTTCCTGCATGTTATACAGTGTGACGCTTATGCAAATTCAGCTACCTTTAACAATCTGATTGCTTGTAGTATCTATCGCTTCAGCTTGACGAACTGTGCTTTAATATTCTATGTGCATTATCAAATATCATACTGTTGATTGTGAAGGACTGCCTGCTGTTTACATGAATACTAACAACGTTATAGACTAACTAAGGATTGCCTGTTAACTAAAAACAATATAACCGTTATAGAGCTCTCCTGCTTAATTTATATAGAAACACCTCCTGGTTGCAACCTGTGTTATTTGAGGCTGACATTCATACTAACACTAATCTATATTTACCTTTCTTTTATCTACTATCTCTATAATTATCTGCATATTGCAAACTGCTATTGCAATCGGGATAATATATCTTTAAATCTCATTTCTTTCACTCTGCATCCATGCAGCAGTGACCCTCAGATCTATGAGCAAAAACTAGGTTCTTGATTACATCTAATGAACCTAAAGGTTTGGTGTGAGACTGAGTGGTCCTGCAGTTAAGGATATCAAATACTTGCACCTAACATAACATTCTACTAGGTCAGTTTCTACTTCCTGGACTTTTAAGAATGAAGCTTCTGTTGATCAGATTTGCAAAGCAATAACTTGGTCTTCTTTGCATACTTTTACTAAATTCTACCATTTTGATGTTTTCTCTTCCTCAGAAGCAGTTTTTGGTAGAATAGTACTTCGGGCAGCTGTTTCAGTTTGATTCTTCTGCTTATAATTTCAGTTTTTTTCATTATAAAAATTGAAACTTTTGATTTGGGTAGTGGATTCATTTTTCAGCGGAATTGGCTGTCTTTATTTTATCCCTCCCTCTCTAGTGACTCTTGCGTGGAAGTTCCACATCTTGGGTATCTGCTATCCCATACTTCACTAGCTCATGGACTCTTGCTAATTACATGAAAGAAAACATAATTTATGTAAGAACTTACCTGATAAATTCATTTCTTTCATATTAGCAAGAGTCCATGAGGCCCACTCTTTTTGTGGTGGTTATGATTTTTTTGTATAAAGCACAATTATTCCAATTCCTTATTTTTGATGCTTTCGCTCCTTTCTTATCACCCCACTTCTTGGCTATTCGTTAAACTGAATTGTGGGTGTGGTGAGGGGTGTATTTATAGGCATTTTGAGGTTTGGGAAACTTTGCCCCTCCTGGTAGGAATGTATATCCCATACGTCACTAGCTCATGGACTCTTGCTAATATGAAAGAAATGAATTTATCAGGTAAGTTCTTACATAAATTATGTTTTCCTTATTTGGACGATATCTTGGTACTAGCTCAGTCTTTACGTACTGCAGAATCTCACACGAATCAACTAGTGTTGTTTCTTCGGAAACATGGTTGGAGGATCAATTTACCAAAAAGTTTCTTGATTCCTCAGACAAGGGTCACCTTTTTAGGCTTCCAGATAGATTCAGTGTCCATGACTCTGTCTCTAACAGACAAGAGACGTTTAAAATTGGTCGCAGCATGCCGGCAACGTCAGTCTCAGTCATTCCCTTCAGTGGCTATGTGCATGGAAGTTTTAGGTCTCATGACTGCAGCATCGGACGTGATCCCCTTTGCTCGTTTTCACATGAGACCTCTGCAGCTTTGTATGCTGAATCAATGGTGCAGGGATTATACAAAGATATCACAATTAATATCCTTGAATCCCAATGTACGACACTCTCTGATATGGTGGATAGATCACCATCGTTTGGTTCAAGGGGCTTCTTTTGTTCGGCCAACCTGGACTGTGATCTCAACAGATGCGAGTCTTTCAGGTTGGGGAGCTGTTTGGGGATCTCTGACAGTACAAGGGGTTTGGAAATCTCAAGAGGCGAGATTACCAATAAATATTTTAGAACTCCATGCAATTCTCAGGGCTCTTCAGTTCTGGCCTCTGCTAAAGAGAGAACCGTTCATTTGTTTTCAGACAGACAATATCACAACTGTGGCATATGTCAATCATCAGGGTGGGACTCACAGTCCCCAAGCTATGAAAGAAGTATCTCGGATACTTGCTTGGGCGGAATCCAGCTCCTGTCTAATCTCTGTGGTATATATCCCAGGTGTAGACAATTGGGAGGCAGATCATCTCAGCCGCCAGACTTTACATCCAGGGGAGTGGTCTCTTCATCCAGATGTGTTTTCTCAGATTGTTCAGATGTGGGGTCTTCCAGAGATAGATTTCATGGCCTCTCATCTAAACAAGAAACTTCCCAGATACCTGTCCAGGTATGTTCAGGCGAAGGCAGTGGATGCGCTGACACTTCCTTGGTGTTATCATCCTGCTTACATCTTCCCGCCTCTAGTTCTCCTTCCAAGATTGATCTCCAAAATCATCATGGAACAGTCTTTTGTGTTGCTGGTGGCTCCAGCATGGCCACACAGGTTTTGGTATGCGGATCTGGTTCGGATGTCCAGTTGCCCGCCTTGGCCACTTCCGTTACGGCCGGACCTACTATCTCAAGGTCCGTTTTTCCATCAGGATCTCAAATCATTAAATTTGAAGGTATGGAAATTGAACACTTAGTTCTAAGTCATAGAGGTTTCTCTGACTCAGTGATTAATACTATATTACAAGCTCGTAAATCTGTTTCTAGAAAGATTTATTATAGAGTTTGGAAGACTTACATTTCATGGTGTTCTTCTCATAAATTCTCCTGGCATTCTTTTAGAATTCCTAGAATTTTACAGTTTCTTCAGGATGGTTTGGATAAGGGTTTGTCTGCAAGTTCCTTGAAAGGACAAATCTCCGCTCTGTTTTATTTCACAGAAAGATTGCTATACTTCCTGATATACACTGTTTTGTACAGGCTTTAATTCGTATTAAGCCTGTCATTAAGTCCATTTCTCCTCCTTGGAGTCTTAATTTGGTTCTGACAGGCTCCTCCATTTGAACCTATGCATTCTTTAGACAAACTACTTTCTTGGAAAGTGTTGTTTCTTTTGGCCATCTCTTCTGCTAGAAGAGTTTCTGAATTATCTGCTCTTTCTTGTGAGTCTCCTTTTCTGATTTTTCATCAGGATAAGGCAGTTTTGCGGACTTCTTTTCAATTTTTACCTAAGGTTGTGAATTCTAACAACATTAGTAGAGAAATTGTTGTCCCTTCCTTATGTCCTAATCCTAAGAATTCTTTGGAGAGATCCTTACATTCTTTGGATGTGGTAAGAACTTTGAAATATTATGTGGAAGCTACTAAAGATTTCAGGAAGACTTCCAGTCTATTTGTTTTATTTTCTGGTCCTAGGAAAGGTCAGAAGGCTTCTGCTATTTCCTTGGCTTCTTGGTTGAAATTTTGTATTCATCAAGCTTATTTGGAGTCGGTCAGGCCCCGCCACAGAGAATTACAGCTCATTCTACTAGATCAGTCTCCACTTCGTGGGCTTTTAAGAATGAAGCTTCAGTTGATCAGATTTGCAAAGCGGCAACTTGGTCCTCTTTGCATACATTTACTAAATTCTACCGTTTTGATGTATTTGCTTCTTCGGAAGCAGTTTTTGGTAGAATAGTTCTTTAGGCAGCTGTTTCAGTTTGATTCTTCTGCTTTTGATTTAAGTTTTTTTCTTTCAATTATGAAAATAAATTTATTTTTTTGGGTTGTGGATTAATTTTTTCAGCGGATTATGGCTGTTTTTATTTTTATTCCCTCCCTCTCTAGTGACTCTTGAGTGGAAGATCCACATCTTGGGTATTGATATCCCATATGTCACTAGCTCATGGACTCTTGCCAATTACATGAAAGAAAACATAATTTATGTAAGAACTTACCTGATAAATTCATTTCTTTCATATTGGCAAGAGTCCATGAGGCCCACCCTTTTTATGGTGGTTATGATTTTTTGTATAAAGCACAATTATTTCCTTATTTTCACTTCTTGGCTATTCGTTAAACTGAATTGTGGGTGTGGTGAGGGGTGTATTTATAGGCATTTTGAGGTTTGGGAAACTTTGCCCCTCCTGGTAGGATTGTATATCCCATATGTCACTAGCTCATGGACTGTTGCCAATATGAAAGAAATTAATTTATCAGGTAAGTTCTTACATAAATTATGTTTTTTTGTGGTGGTTATGATTTTTTTGTATAAAGCACAATTATTCCAATTCCTTGTTGATGCTTTCGCTCCTTTCTTATCACCCCACTTCTTGGCTATTCGTTAAACTGAATTGTGGGTGTGGTGGGGGTGTATTTATAGGCATTTTGAGGTTTGGGAAACTTTGCCCCTCCTGGTAGGAATGTATATCCCATATGTCACTAGCTCATGGACTCTTGCCAATATGAAAGAAATTAATTTATCAGGTAAGTTCTTACATAAATTATGTTTTTTCTTTTTTTCAGGCATTTGGATATTTGTGACACTACTGCTATCATTTATGCTGAATTTTTAAAAACATGACAAGACACTGAGGTTGCGTGACTACTTTAGGATGGTCTTTGTGTATAGTTGATTTTCTTACACAGGCAATAGCAGAACAGCAAAAGTGGATATTTAAAAGTGACCCTGATCATGCACTAAGTATGATTCAGGTGATATGGCACAACAACATTTGAATTTACTTCTATTATCTAATATGCTTCATTCTCTTGATACCCTTTGTTGAAAAGCATACATAGATTGGCTCAAGAGCTGGGAATTAGATGCCGATTGTTGTCTGCACATATATGCCTCTTGACATGAACTTACTGATGTGTTTAGCTAGCTACCAGTCTTGCATTGCTGCTCCTTCAATAAAGAATACCAAAAGAATAAAGCTAAATTGACAGAAGAAGTAAATTGGAAAGTTGTTTAAAAATGTATGCTCTATCTGAATCAAGAAATAACCATTTTGGGTTTCATGTTCCTTTAAGAGCCATGATAGTTAATTCACGTGCAATTGTAATACTATCTCACCTACATTAATGTGTATTTAACCCCCACAAACAGGTTAAACACACAATAGAAGTGCCGCCACTGGACAATTATATTTTCCTATAGTAAGGAAGTTACCTTTTGTATTGTCTTTATTTAATTTATGTTAAAGTTTAAACAATATTATGTTCTTTCAGATTTGATCAACTGTAACACATATACATCAGAAGATCACAAAATCAGATATTTTAGTTAGTGTGTGAAGCCGAAGCCACAGCCCCACAGTACCCCCACAAAAAGTCTCAAGAAATTGACTGATCGTGGCAACCCCTATGTCCTGATTTCCTTCAGCCCCGCCCACAGACCAACCAAACATGCTCACAAACTACCCAGACACACCAACTGACTGCCAAACACGCCCACTATCCACACATTACCCCACCCCTATTTGACTTTAATGAAAGTGGCAAGGGTCTGCCTCAAACTTCAAAGTCCCTAATACTTAGGCTTACCATAATTTTTAGAGGTGAAACTGGGACCACCTGGTGCGGTGCCAATGGGGGTGTGGTCAGGAGCATGGTCAAGGGGGCGTGGTAATTACCGGTCCTTTTAAAGTAGTAGCTTTTATGTGTGTAATGTTTCGTGGATACTCTACCCTTCCTCAGTCAAACAAGTGAATCACACAGTTTAAATAGACCATAACACCACCCCCTAGTGAAAAAGGCACCATTACGTTGTCATGGCAAATAAATCATTAATCTAAATCTCAGATTCTAAATAATACCAAACATCAAGCATAATTGTCACTTTCATAATTATCAATTTCACAATTTAATATCTGCAGTGTAATATGTGTTTTATGTGTCTAATTAAGGAACAGAGCCAAATACTGATAACGCATAAATACAACATTGAATGAAAGTAAAAAAGAAACACGTACCTGCTAAAGCTGTTTAAGAGGCTACTCTATACCATAATGCAGGAAGATTATAGCCAAAATGCTATCCTGCATGAAGTAAAGCAAGATCCAGGCCAAAAATACTTCCTGTCTGTACTTCCTAGTCATACCCATATGAATGCCCTGAAGGTGTATTACCGGCAATGTCACCAGGGGTCGGGGGGTGTTAAATTCTTAGAAAAATAAACCAAGTGGTACTACAAAATTAAAAAACCCTATGCTGGTCACTCAGTCTGTATTACTAAATGTAAACCTTGAAGGACACGAACGTTAAGCTAAGCAGGGCTGTATGTAACAAAGCACCAGTATCCAACTATGCTGGAGAGCCACAGTCCAATCATTTTGAATAATGTGTCTGGGTTTCAGGTGGTCTGAAACCCGGACACATGATTTGAAACCTGGAGGTGGCAACCCTACTGGGACAGAATGAACAACTGGGTGGGACACTGGGACAGCGCCTCCAAACCGGGACAATCCCAGTAAAAGTGGGACTTCTGGTAAGCCTACTAATACTCAGTCACAAATGTTGGGTGGTATGGCCTAGTCCTCAATCCTTCATACTTATGGCACCAGAAAGAAGTGGCATTTTTCATAAGTTGAATTGCTACTCATTCTCAGTGTCACCTCTTTCTCTGTATTTGCAAAAAATACCAGCTCTAATAGTTATTTTAACTAAAGGGTTTGAAAAACAACCAGTGCTCTCTATTATACTACTACCCCTACTAGCACACAGATGTTAAAATTACTTTAAATGTGTTAGTAGCATAACGAGGGTAAAAAAAAAAGAAGAAAAAAAAAAAGATTGCTCTCTATTAATTATACAAAAGGGGTTAAACCATTTGCTATGCGTGTTAATGGTAATTAACAGGGGTCAAATGTGTGTGTGCCGCAGCCTGGCTTGTCCATAAGTGACAGTAAATGGGACAATATGACAATACCACTGCTCTCTTGTGAAAAATATATGTGGCTGAAAGGTCAGTTTTGGGAAGGGAATCAGTTTCCAGTATTTTTGAGAAGGGCAGTCCTATTTGGATAACGTGTGTGTGTGCAGTGCACTATTAAAATTAATCACATTTCAATTGTCAGTTTGTATTCTGCTGCAGTTGCAATTTCTCTTCAAAGCAACACAAATATTATTAATGTGTTGCTATAACCAAAGTATATAACTGTCATAAGGGCAGAATTACTCTAAATGTGTGGCATTTACTTAT